>NW_027258122.1:0-124436 GCF_045791955.1 Oncorhynchus clarkii lewisi | reverse complement strand
ATCTACTGTCTCTATTATATTATGACAGATCAGCTAGATCTACTGTCTCTATTATAGTATGACAGACCAGCTATATCTACTGTCTCTATTACATTATGACAGACCAGCTAGATCTACTGTCTCTATTACATTATGACAGACCAGCTAGAACTACTGTCTCTATTATATTATGACAAAACAGCTAGATCTACTGTCTCTATTATATTATCACAGACCAGCTAGATCTACTGTCTCATTTATATTATGACAGACCAGCTAGATCTACTGTCTCATTTATATGATTACAGACCAGCTAGATCTACTGTCTCTATTATATAATGACAGACCAGCTAGATCTACTGTCTCTATTATATTATGACAGACCAGCTAGATCTACTGTCTCTATTATAGTATGATAGACCAGCTATATCTACTGTCTCTATTACATTATGACAGACCAGCTAGATCTACTGTCTCTATTACATTATGACAGACCAGCTAGATCTACTGTCTCTATTATATTATGACAAAACAGCTAGATCTACTGTCTCTATTATATTATCACAGACCAGCTAGATCTACTGTCTCATTTATATTATGACAGACCAGCTAGATCTACTGTCTCATTTATATGATTACAGACCAGCTAGATCTACTGTCTCTATTATATAATGACAGACCAGCTAGATCTACTGTCTCTATTATATTATGACAGACCAGCTAGATCTACTGTCTCTATTATATTATGACAGACCAGCTAGATCTACTGTCTCTATTATAGTATGACAGACCAGCTATATCTACTGTCTCTATTACATTATGACAGACCAGCTAGATCTACTGTCTCTATTACATTATGACAGACCAGCTAGATCTACTGTCTCTATTATATTATGACAGACCAGCTAGATCTACTGTCTCTTTGTCTCTATTGTATTATGACAGACCAGCTATTTCTACTGTCTCTATTATATTATGACAGACCTACTAGATCTACTGTCTTTGTTACATTATGACAGACCAGCTAGATCTACTGTCTCTATTACATTTTGACAGACCAGCTAGATCTACTGTGTCATTTATATTATGACCGACCAGATAGATCTACTGTCTCTATTATATAATGACAGACCTGCTAGATCTACTGTCGCTATTATATTGTGACAGACCAGCTAGATCTAATGTCTCTATTACATTATGACAGACCAGCTAGATCTACTGTCTCTATTATATTATGGCAGACCAGCTATGTCTAGTGTCACTATTATAATATGACAGACCAGCTAGATCTACTGTCTCTATTGTACTATGACAGACCAGCTAGATCTACTGTCTAAATTACATTATGACAGACCAGCTAGATCTACTGTCTTTGTTATATTATGACAGACCAGCTAGATCTACTGTCTTTGTTATATTATGACAGACCAGCTATGTCTACTGTCTCTATTATATTATGACAGAACAGCTAGATCTACTGTCTCTATTATATTATCACAGACCAGCTAGATCTACTGTCTCTATTATATTATGACAGACCAGCTAGATCTACTGTCTCTATTATATTATCACAGACCAGCTAGATCTACTGGTTCTATTACATTATGACAGACCAGCTAGATCTACTGTCTCTATTATATTATGACAAAACAGCTAGATCTACTGTCTCTATTATATTATCACAGACCAGCTAGATCTACTGTCTCATTTATATTATGACAGACCAGCTAGATCTACTGTCTCATTTATATGATTACAGACCAGCTAGATCTACTGTCTCTATTATATAATGACAGACCAGCTAGATCTACTGTCTCTATTATATTATGACAGACCAGCTAGATCTACTGTCTCTATTACATTATGGCAGACCAGCTATGTCTAGTGTCACTATTATAATATGACAGACCAGCTAGATCTACTGTCTCTATTGTACTATGACAGACCAGCTAGATCTACTGTCTAAATTACATTATGACAGACCAGCTAGATCTACTGTCTTTGTTATATTATGACAGACCAGCTATGTCTACTGTCTCTATTATATTATCACAGACCAGCTAGATCTACTGTCTCATTTATATTATGACAGACCAGCTAGATCTACTGTCTCATTTATATGATTACAGACCAGCTAGATCTACTGTCTCTATTATATAATGACAGACCAGCTAGATCTACTGTCTCTATTATATTATGACAGACCAGCTAGATCTACTGTCTCTATTACATTTTGACAGACCAGCTAGATCTACTGTGTCATTTATATTATGACCGACCAGATAGATCTACTGTCTCTATTATATAATGACAGACCTGCTAGATCTACTGTCGCTATTATATTGTGACAGACCAGCTAGATCTAATGTCTCTATTACATTATGACAGACCAGCTAGATCTACTGTCTCTATTATATTATGGCAGACCAGCTATGTCTAGTGTCACTATTATAATATGACAGACCAGCTAGATCTACTGTCTCTATTGTACTATGACAGACCAGCTAGATCTACTGTCTAAATTACATTATGCCAGACCAGCTAGATCTACTGTCTTTGTTATATTATGACAGACCAGCTAGATCTACTGTCTTTGTTATATTATGACAGACCAGCTATGTCTACTGTCTCTAATATATTATGACAGAACAGCTAGATCTACTGTCTCTATTATATTATCACAGACCAGCTAGATCTACTGTCTCTATTATATTATGACAGACCAGCTAGATCTACTGTCTCTATTATATTATCACAGACCAGCTAGATCTACTGTCTCATTTATATTATGACAGACCAGCTAGATCTACTGTCTCATTTATATGATTACAGACCAGCTAGATCTACTGTCTCTATTATATAATGACAGACCAGCTAGATCTACTGTCTCTATTATATTATGACAGACCAGCTAGATCTACTGTCTCTATTACATTATGACAGACCAGCTAGATCTACTGTCTCTATTATATTATGACAAAACAGCTAGATCTACTGTCTCTATTATATTATCACAGACCAGCTAGATCTACTGTCTCATTTATATTATGACAGACCAGCTAGATCTACTGTCTCATTTATATGATTACAGACCAGCTAGATCTACTGTCTCTATTATATAATGACAGACCAGCTAGATCTACTGTCTCTATTATATTATGACAGACCAGCTAGATCTACTGTCTCTATTATATTATGACAGACCAGCTAGATCTACTGTCTCTATTATAGTATGACAGACCAGCTATATCTACTGTCTCTATTACATTATGACAGACCAGCTAGATCTACTGTCTCTATTACATTATGACAGACCAGCTAGATCTACTGTCTCTATTATATTATGACAGACCAGCTAGATCTACTGTCTCTTTGTCTCTATTGTATTATGACAGACCAGCTATTTCTACTGTCTCTATTATATTATGACAGACCTACTAGATCTACTGTCTTTGTTACATTATGACAGACCAGCTAGATCTACTGTCTCTATTACATTTTGACAGACCAGCTAGATCTACTGTGTCATTTATATTATGACCGACCAGATAGATCTACTGTCTCTATTATATAATGACAGACCTGCTAGATCTACTGTCGCTATTATATTGTGACAGACCAGCTAGATCTAATGTCTCTATTACATTATGACAGACCAGCTAGATCTACTGTCTCTATTATATTATGGCAGACCAGCTATGTCTAGTGTCACTATTATAATATGACAGACCAGCTAGATCTACTGTCTCTATTGTACTATGACAGACCAGCTAGATCTACTGTCTAAATTACATTATGACAGACCAGCTAGATCTACTGTCTTTGTTATATTATGACAGACCAGCTAGATCTACTGTCTTTGTTATATTATGACAGACCAGCTATGTCTACTGTCTCTATTATATTATGACAGAACAGCTAGATCTACTGTCTCTATTATATTATCACAGACCAGCTAGATCTACTGTCTCTATTATATTATGACAGACCAGCTAGATCTACTGTCTCTATTATATTATCACAGACCAGCTAGATCTACTGGTTCTATTACATTATGACAGACCAGCTAGATCTACTGTCTCTATTATATTATGACAAAACAGCTAGATCTACTGTCTCTATTATATTATCACAGACCAGCTAGATCTACTGTCTCATTTATATTATGACAGACCAGCTAGATCTACTGTCTCATTTATATGATTACAGACCAGCTAGATCTACTGTCTCTATTATATAATGACAGACCAGCTAGATCTACTGTCTCTATTATATTATGACAGACCAGCTAGATCTACTGTCTCTATTATATTATGACAGACCAGCTAGATCTACTGGCTCTATTACATTATGACAGACCAGCTAGACCTACTGTGTCTATTACATTATGACAGACCAGCTAGATCTACTGTCTCTATTTATATTATGTCAGACCAGCTAGACCTACTGTCTCTATTATATTATGACAGACCAGCTAGATCTACTGTCTCTTTGTCTCTATTGTATTATGACAGACCAGCTATTTCTACTGTCTCTATTATATTATGACAGACCTACTAGATCTACTGTCTTTGTAACATTATGACAGACCAGCTAGATCTACTGTCTCTATTACATTTTGACAGACCAGCTAGATCTACTGTGTCATTTATATTATGACCGACCAGATAGATCTACTGTCTCTATTATATAATGACAGACCTGCTAGATCTACTGTCGCTATTATATTGTGACAGACCAGCTAGATCTAATGTCTCTATTACATTATGACAGACCAGCTAGATCTACTGTCTCTATTATATTATGGCAGACCAGCTATGTCTAGTGTCACTATTATAATATGACAGACCAGCTAGATCTACTGTCTCTATTGTACTATGACAGACCAGCTAGATCTACTGTCTAAATTACATTATGACAGACCAGCTAGATCTACTGTCTTTGTTATATTATGACAGACCAGCTATGTCTACTGTCTCTATTATATTATGACAGAACAGCTAGATCTACTGTCTCTATTATATTATCACAGACCAGCTAGATCTACTGTCTCTATTATATTATGACAGACCAGCTAGATCTACTGTCTCTATTATATTATCACAGACCAGCTAGATCTACTGTCTCATTTATATTATGACAGACCAGCTAGATCTACTGTCTCATT
The DNA here is from genome assembly GCF_045791955.1 of Oncorhynchus clarkii lewisi. Lineage (NCBI taxonomy): Eukaryota > Metazoa > Chordata > Actinopteri > Salmoniformes > Salmonidae > Oncorhynchus > Oncorhynchus clarkii. The sequence goes on along the minus strand of NW_027258122.1, from coordinate 119,290 downwards.
TATATGATTACAGACCAGCTAGATCTACTGTCTCTATTATATAATGACAGACCAGCTAGATCTACTGTCTCTATTATATTATGACAGACCAGCTAGATCTACTGTCTCTATTACATTATGACAGACCAGCTAGATCTACTGTCTCTATTATATTATGACAAAACAGCTAGATCTACTGTCTCTATTATATTATCACAGACCAGCTAGATCTACTGTCTCATTTATATTATGACAGACCAGCTAGATCTACTGTCTCATTTATATGATTACAGACCAGCTAGATCTACTGTCTCTATTATATAATGACAGACCAGCTAGATCTACTGTCTCTATTATATTATGACAGACCAGCTAGATCTACTGTCTCTATTATATTATGACAGACCAGCTAGATCTACTGTCTCTATTATAGTATGACAGACCAGCTATATCTACTGTCTCTATTACATTATGACAGACCAGCTAGATCTACTGTCTCTATTACATTATGACAGACCAGCTAGATCTACTGTCTCTATTATATTATGACAGACCAGCTAGATCTACTGTCTCTTTGTCTCTATTGTATTATGACAGACCAGCTATTTCTACTGTCTCTATTATATTATGACAGACCTACTAGATCTACTGTCTTTGTTACATTATGACAGACCAGCTAGATCTACTGTCTCTATTATATTATGACAAAACAGCTAGATCTACTGTCTCTATTATATTATCACAGACCAGCTAGATCTACTGTCTCATTTATATTATGACAGACCAGCTAGATCTACTGTCTCATTTATATGATTACAGACCAGCTAGATCTACTGTCTCTATTATATAATGACAGACCAGCTAGATCTACTGTCTCTATTATATTATGACAGACCAGCTAGATCTACTGTGTCATTTATATTATGACCGACCAGATAGATCTACTGTCTCTATTATATAATGACAGACCTGCTAGATCTACTGTCGCTATTATATTGTGACAGACCAGCTAGATCTAATGTCTCTATTACATTATGACAGACCAGCTAGATCTACTGTCTCTATTATATTATGGCAGACCAGCTATGTCTAGTGTCACTATTATAATATGACAGACCAGCTAGATCTACTGTCTCTATTGTACTATGACAGACCAGCTAGATCTACTGTCTAAATTACATTATGACAGACCAGCTAGATCTACTGTCTTTGTTATATTATGACAGACCAGCTAGATCTACTGTCTTTGTTATATTATGACAGACCAGCTATGTCTACTGTCTCTATTATATTATGACAGAACAGCTAGATCTACTGTCTCTATTATATTATCACAGACCAGCTAGATCTACTGTCTCTATTATATTATGACAGACCAGCTAGATCTACTGTCTCTATTATATTATCACAGACCAGCTAGATCTACTGGTTCTATTACATTATGACAGACCAGCTAGATCTACTGTCTCTATTATATTATGACAAAACAGCTAGATCTACTGTCTCTATTATATTATCACAGACCAGCTAGATCTACTGTCTCATTTATATTATGACAGACCAGCTAGATCTACTGTCTCATTTATATGATTACAGACCAGCTAGATCTACTGTCTCTATTATATAATGACAGACCAGCTAGATCTACTGTCTCTATTATATTATGACAGACCAGCTAGATCTACTGTCTCTATTATATTATGACAGACCAGCTAGATCTACTGGCTCTATTACATTATGACAGACCAGCTAGACCTACTGTGTCTATTACATTATGACAGACCAGCTAGATCTACTGTCTCTATTTATATTATGTCAGACCAGCTAGACCTACTGTCTCTATTATATTATGACAGACCAGCTAGATCTACTGTCTCTTTGTCTCTATTGTATTATGACAGACCAGCTATTTCTACTGTCTCTATTATATTATGACAGACCTACTAGATCTACTGTCTTTGTTACATTATGACAGACCAGCTAGATCTACTGTCTCTATTACATTTTGACAGACCAGCTAGATCTACTGTGTCATTTATATTATGACCGACCAGATAGATCTACTGTCTCTATTATATAATGACAGACCTGCTAGATCTACTGTCGCTATTATATTGTGACAGACCAGCTAGATCTAATGTCTCTATTACATTATGACAGACCAGCTAGATCTACTGTCTCTATTATATTATGGCAGACCAGCTATGTCTAGTGTCACTATTATAATATGACAGACCAGCTAGATCTACTGTCTCTATTGTACTATGACAGACCAGCTAGATCTACTGTCTAAATTACATTATGACAGACCAGCTAGATCTACTGTCTTTGTTATATTATGACAGACCAGCTAGATCTACTGTCTTTGTTATATTATGACAGACCAGCTATGTCTACTTTCTCTATTATATTATGACAGAACAGCTAGATCTACTGTCTCTATTATATTATCACAGACCAGCTAGATCTACTGTCTCTATTATATTATGACAGACCAGCTAGATCTACTGTCTCTATTATATTATCACAGACCAGCTAGATCTACTGTCTCATTTATATTATGACAGACCAGCTAGATCTACTGTCTCATTTATATGATTACAGACCAGCTAGATCTACTGTCTCTATTATATAATGACAGACCAGCTAGATCTACTGTCTCTATTATATTATGACAGACCAGCTAGATCTACTGTCTCTATTATATTATGACAGACCAGCTAGATCTACTGTCTCTATTATATAATGACAGACCAGCTATATCTACTGTCTCTATTACATTATGACAGACCAGCTAGATCTACTGTCTCTATTACATTATGACAGACCAGCTAGATCTACTGTCTCTATTATATTATGACAGACCAGCTAGATCTACTGTCTCTTTGTCTCTATTGTATTATGACAGACCAGCTATTTCTACTGTCTCTATTATATTATGACAGACCTACTAGATCTACTGTCTTTGTTACATTATGACAGACCAGCTAGATCTACTGTCTCTATTACATTTTGACAGACCAGCTAGATCTACTGTGTCATTTATATTATGACCGACCAGATAGATCTACTGTCTCTATTATATAATGACAGACCTGCTAGATCTACTGTCGCTATTATATTGTGACAGACCAGCTAGATCTAATGTCTCTATTACATTATGACAGACCAGCTAGATCTACTGTCTCTATTATATTATGGCAGACCAGCTATGTCTAGTGTCACTATTATAATATGACAGACCAGCTAGATCTACTGTCTCTATTGTACTATGACAGACCAGCTAGATCTACTGTCTAAATTACATTATGACAGACCAGCTAGATCTACTGTCTTTGTTATATTATGACAGACCAGCTAGATCTACTGTCTTTGTTATATTATGACAGACCAGCTATGTCTACTGTCTCTATTATATTATGACAGAACAGCTAGATCTACTGTCTCTATTATATTATCACAGACCAGCTAGATCTACTGTCTCTATTATATTATGACAGACCAGCTAGATCTACTGTCTCTATTATATTATCACAGACCAGCTAGATCTACTGGTTCTATTACATTATGACAGACCAGCTAGATCTACTGTCTCTATTATATTATGACAAAACAGCTAGATCTACTGTCTCTATTATATTATCACAGACCAGCTAGATCTACTGTCTCATTTATATTATGACAGACCAGCTAGATCTACTGTCTCATTTATATGATTACAGACCAGCTAGATCTACTGTCTCTATTATATAATGACAGACCAGCTAGATCTACTGTCTCTATTATATTATGACAGACCAGCTAGATCTACTGTCTCTATTATATTATGACAGACCAGCTAGATCTACTGGCTCTATTACATTATGACAGACCAGCTAGACCTACTGTGTCTATTACATTATGACAGACCAGCTAGATCTACTGTCTCTATTTATATTATGTCAGACCAGCTAGACCTACTGTCTCTTTGTCTCTATTGTATTATGACAGACCAGCTATTTCTACTGTCTCTATTATATTATGACAGACCTACTAGATCTACTGTCTTTGTTACATTATGACAGACCAGCTAGATCTACTGTCTCTATTACATTTTGACAGACCAGCTAGATCTACTGTGTCATTTATATTATGACCGACCAGATAGATCTACTGTCTCTATTATATAATGACAGACCTGCTAGATCTACTGTCGCTATTATATTGTGACAGACCAGCTAGATCTAATGTCTCTATTACATTATGACAGACCAGCTAGATCTACTGTCTCTATTATATTATGGCAGACCAGCTATGTCTAGTGTCACTATTATAATATGACAGACCAGCTAGATCTACTGTCTCTATTGTACTATGACAGACCAGCTAGATCTACTGTCTAAATTACATTATGACAGACCAGCTAGATCTACTGTCTTTGTTATATTATGACAGACCAGCTAGATCTACTGTCTTTGTTATATTATGACAGACCAGCTATGTCTACTGTCTCTATTATATTATGACAGAACAGCTAGATCTACTGTCTCTATTATATTATCACAGACCAGCTAGATCTACTGTCTCTATTATATTATGACAGACCAGCTAGATCTACTGTCTCTATTATATTATCACAGACCAGCTAGATCTACTGGTTCTATTACATTATGACAGACCAGCTAGTTCTACTGTCTCATTTATATTATGACAGACCAGCCAGATCTATTGTCTCATTTATATGATTACAGACCAGCTAGATCTACTGTCTCTATTATATAATGACAGACCAGCTAGATCTACTGTCTCATTTATTTGATTACAGACCAGCCAGATCTACTGTCTCTCTTATATAATGACAGACCAGCTAGATCTACTGTCTCTATTATATTATGACAGACCAGCTAGATCTACTGTCTCTATTATACTATGACAGACCAGCTAGATCTACTGTCTCTATTACATTATGACAGACCAGCTAGATCTATTGTCTTTGTTACATTATGACAGACCAGCTAGATCTACTGTCTCTATTATCGTATGACAGACCAGCTACATCTACTGTCTCTATTATCGTATGACAGACCAGCTACATCTACTGTCTCTCTTATATTATGACAGACCAGCTATGTCTACTGTCTCTATTATATTATGACAGACCAGCTCGATCTACTGTCTCTATTACATTATGACAGAACAGCTAGATCTACTGTCTCTATTACATTATGACAGACCAGCTAGATCTACTGTCTCTATCACATTATGACAGACCAGCTAGATCTACTGTCTCTATTATATAATGACAGACCAGCTAGATCTACTGTCTCTTTTATATAATGACAGACCAGCTAGATCTACTGTCTCATTTACATTATGACAGACAAGCTAGATCTACTGTCTCATTTATATTATGACAGACCAGCTAGATCTACTGTCTCATTTATATAATTACAGACCAGCTAGATCTACTGTCTCTATTATATAATGACAGACCAGCTAGATCTACTGTCTCTATTATATTATGACAGGCCAGCTAGATCTACTGTCTCTATTATATTATGACAGACCAGCTAGATCTACTGTCTCTATTATATTATGACAGACCAGCTAGATCTACTGTCTCTATTATATTATGGCAGACCAGCTATGTCTAGTGTCACTATTATAATATGACAGACCAGCTAGATCTACTGTCTCTATTATATTGTGACGGACCAGCTAGATCTAATGTCTCTATTATATTATCACAGACCAGCTAGATCTACTGTCTCTATTACATTATGACAGACCAGCTAGATCTACTGTCTCTATTACATTATGACAGACCAGCTAGATCTACTGTCTCTATTACATTATGACAGACCAGCTAGATCCACTGTCTCTATTTTATTATGGCAGACCAGCTATGTCTAGTGTCACTATTATATTATGACAGACCAGCTAGATCTACTGTCTTTGTTATATTATGTCAGACCAGCTAGACCTGCTGTCTCTATTATATTATGACTGACCAGCTAGATCTACTGTCTCTATTATATTATGACAGACCAGCTATGTCTACTGTCTCTATTATATTATGACAGAACAGCTAGATCTACTGTCTCTATTATATTATCACAGACCAGCTAGATCTACTGTCTCTATTACATTATGACAGACCAGCTAGATCTACTGTCTCTAATACATTATGACAGACCAGCACGATCTACTGTCTCTATTACATTATGACAGAACAGCTAGATCTACTGTCTCTATTACATTATGACAGACCAGCTAGATCTACTGTCTCTATCACATTATCACAGACCAGCTAGATCTTCTGTCTCTATTACATTATGACAGACCAGCTAGATATACTGTCTCTATTATATAATGACAGACCAGCTAGATCTACTGTCTCTTTTATATAATGACAGACCAGCTAGATCTACTGTCTCATTTACATTATGACAGACCAGCTAGATCTACTGTCTCATTTATATTATGACAGACCAGCTAGATCTACTGTCTCATTTATATTATTACAGACCAGCTAGATCTACTGTCTCTATTATATAATGACAGACCATCTAGATCTACTGTCTCTATTATATTATGACAGGCCAGCTAGATCTACTGTCTCTATTATATTATGACAGACCAGCTAGATCTACTGTCTCTATTATATTATGACAGACCAGCTAGATATACTGTCTCTATTATATTATGGCAGACCAGCTATGTCTAGTGTCACTATTATAATATGACAGACCAGCTAGATCTACTGTCTCTATTATATTGTGACAGACCAGCTAGATCTAATGTCTCTATTATATTATCACAGACCAGCTAGATCTACTGTCTCTATTACATTATGACAGACCAGCTAGATCTACTGTCTCTATTACATTATGACAGACCAGCTAGATCTACTGTCTCTATTACATTATGACAGACCAGCTAGATCTACTGTCTCATTTATATGATTACAGACCAGCTAGATCTACTGTCTCTATTATATAATGACAGACCAGCTAGATCTACTGTCTCTATTATATTATGACAGACCAGCTAGATCTACTGTCTCTATTATATTATGACAGACCAGCTAGATCTACTGTCTCTATTATATTATGACAAAACAGCTAGATCTACTGTCTCTATTATATTATCACAGACCAGCTAGATCTACTGTCTCATTTATATTATGACAGACCAGCTAGATCTACTGTCTCATTTATATGATTACAGACCAGCTAGATCTACTGTCTCTATTATATAATGACAGACCAGCTAGATCTACTGTCTCTATTATATTATGACAGACCAGCTAGATCTACTGTCTCTATTATATTATGACAGACCAGCTAGATCTACTGGCTCTATTACATTATGACAGACCAGCTAGACCTACTGTGTCTATTAAATTATGACAGACCAGCTAGATCTACTGTCTCTATTTATATTATGTCAGACCAGCTAGACCTACTGTCTCTATTATATTATGACAGACCAGCTAGATCTACTGTCTCTTTGTCTCTATTGTATTATGACAGATTATGACAGCTATTTCTACTGTCTCTATTATATTATGACAGACCTACTAGATCTACTGTCTTTGTTACATTATGACAGACCAGCTAGATCTACTGTCTCTATTACATTTTGACAGACCAGCTAGATCTACTGTGTCATTTATATTATGACCGACCAGATAGATCTACTGTCTCTATTATATTATGACAGACCTGCTAGATCTACTGTCTTTGTTACATTATGACAGACCAGCTAGATCTACTGTCTCTATTATATTATCACAGACCAGCTAGATCTACTGTCTCTATTATATTATGACAGACCAGCTAGATCTACTGTCTCTATTATATTATCACAGACCAGCTAGATCTACTGGTTCTATTACATTATGACAGACCAGCTAGTTCTACTGTCTCATTTATATTATGACAGACCAGCTAGATCTTCTGTCTCATTTATATGATTACAGACCAGCTAGATCTACTGTCTCTATTATATAATGACAGACCAGCTAGATCTACTGTCTCATTTATTTGATTACAGACCAGCTAGATCTACTGTCTCTATTATATTATGACAGACCAGCTAGATCTACTGTCTCTATTATATTATGACAGACCAGCTAGATCTACTGTCTCTATTACATTATGACAGACCAGCTAGACCTACTGTGTCTATTATATTATGACAGACCAGCTAGATCTATTGTCTTTGTTACATTATGACAGACCAGCTAGATCTACTGTCTCTATTATCGTATGACAGACCAGCTACATCTACTGTCTCTATTATATTATGACAGACCTACTAGATCTACTGTCTTTGTTACATTATGACAGACCAGCTAGATCTACTGTCTCTATTACATTTTGACAGACCAGCTAGATCTACTGTGTCATTTATATTATGACCGACCAGATAGATCTACTGTCTCTATTATATTATGACAGACCTGCTAGATCTACTGTCTTTGTTACATTATGACAGACCAGCTAGATCTACTGTCTCTATTATATTATCACAGACCAGCTAGATCTACTGTCTCTATTATATTATGACAGACCAGCTAGATATACTGTCTCTATTATATTATCACAGACCAGCTAGATCTACTGGTTCTATTACATTATGACAGACCAGCTAGTTCTACTGTCTCATTTATATTATGACAGACCAGCTAGATCTTCTGTCTCATTTATATGATTACAGACCAGCTAGATCTACTGTCTCTATTATATAATGACAGACCAGCTAGATCTACTGTCTCATTTATTTGATTACAGACCAGCTAGATCTACTGTCTCTATTATATTATGACAGACCAGCTAGATCTACTGTCTCTATTATATTATGACAGACCAGCTAGATCTACTGTCTCTATTACATTATGACAGACCAGCTAGACCTACTGTGTCTATTATATTATGACAGACCAGCTAGATCTATTGTCTTTGTTACATTATGACAGACCAGCTAGATCTACTGTCTCTATTATCGTATGACAGACCAGCTACATCTACTGTCTCTAATACATTATGACAGACCAGCTCGATCTACTGTCTCTATTACATTATGACAGAACAGCTAGATCTACTGTTTCTATTACATTATGACAGACCAGCTAGATCTACTGTCCCTATCACATTATCACAGACCAGCTAGATCTTCTGTCTCTATTACATTATGACAGACCAGCTAGATCTACTGTCTCTATCACATTATCACAGACCAGCTAGATCTTCTGTCTCTATTACATTATGACAGACCAGCTAGATATACTGTCTCTATTATATAATGACAGACCAGCTAGATCTACTGTCTCTATTACATTATGACAGACCAGCTAGATCTACTGTCTCTATCACATTATCACAGACCAGCTAGATCTTCTGTCTCTATTACATTATGACAGACCAGCTAGATATACTGTCTCTATTATATAATGACAGACCAGCTAGATCTACTGTCTCTTTTATATAATGACAGACCAGCTTGATCTACTGTCTCATTTACATTATGACAGACCAGCTAGATCTACTGTCTCATTTATATTATGACAGACCAGCTAGATCTACTGTCTCATTTATATTATTACAGACCAGCTAGATCTACTGTCTCTATTATATAATGACAGACCAGCTAGATCTACTGTCTCTATTATATTATGACAGGCCAGCTAGATCTACTGTCTCTATTATATTATGACAGACCAGCTAGATCTACTGTCTCTATTATATTATGACAGACCAGCTATGTCTACTGTCTCTATTATATTATGACAGAACAGCTAGATCTACTGTCTCTATTACATTATGACAGACCAGCTAGATCTACTGTCTCTAATACATTATGACAGACCAGCTCGATCTACTGTCTCTATTACATTATGACAGAACAGCTAGATCTACTGTCTCTATTACATTATGACAGACCAGCTAGATCTACTGTCTCTATCACATTATCACAGACCAGCTAGATCTTCTGTCTCTATTACATTATGACAGACCAGCTAGATATACTGTCTCTATTATATAATGACAGACCAGCTAGATCTACTGTCTCTTTTATATAATGACAGACCAGCTAGATCTACTGTCTCATTTACATTATGACAGACCAGCTAGATCTACTGTCTCATTTATATTATGACAGACCAGCTAGATCTACTGTCTCATGTATATGATTATAGACCAGCTAGATCTACTTTCTCTATTATATAATGACAGACCAGCTAGATCTACTGTCTCTATTATATTATGACAGACCAGCTAGATCTACTGTCTCTATTATATTATGACAGACCAGCTAGATCTACTGGCTCTATTACATTATGACAGACCAGCTAGACCTACTGTGTCTATTACATTATGACAGACCAGCTAGATCTACTGTCTCTATTTATATTATGTCAGACCAGCTAGACCTACTGTCTCTATTATATTATGACAGACCAGCTAGATCTACTGTCTCTTTGTCTCTATTGTATTATGACAGATTATGACAGCTATTTCTACTGTCTCTATTATATTATGACAGACCTACTAGATCTACTGTCTTTGTTACATTATGACAGACCAGCTAGATCTACTGTCTCTATTACATTTTGACAGACCAGCTAGATCTACTGTGTCATTTATATTATGACCGACCAGATAGATCTACTGTCTCTATTATATTATGACAGACCTGCTAGATCTACTGTCTTTGTTACATTATGACAGACCAGCTAGATCTACTGTCTCTATTATATTATCACAGACCAGCTAGATCTACTGTCTATATTATATTATGACAGACCAGCTAGATCTACTGTCTCTATTATATTATCACAGACCAGCTAGATCTACTGGTTCTATTACATTATGACAGACCAGCTAGTTCTACTGTCTCATTTATATTATGACAGACCAGCTAGATCTTCTGTCTCATTTATATGATTACAGACCAGCTAGATCTACTGTCTCTATTATATAATGACAGACCAGCTAGATCTACTGTCTCATTTATTTGATTACAGACCAGCTAGATCTACTGTCTCTATTATATTATGACAGACCAGCTAGATCTACTGTCTCTATTATCGTATGACAGACCAGCTACATCTACTGTCTCTATTATATTATGACAGACCAGCTATGTCTACTGTCTCTATTATATTATGACAGAACAGCTAGATCTACTGTCTCTATTACATTGTGACAGACCAGCTAGATCTACTGTCTCTAATACATTATGACAGACCAGCTCGATCTACTGTCTCTATTACATTATGACAGAACAGCTAGATCTACTGTTTCTATTACATTATGACAGACCAGCTAGATCTACTGTCCCTATCACATTATCACAGACCAGCTAGATCTTCTGTCTCTATTACATTATGACAGACCAGCTAGATCTACTGTCTCTATCACATTATCACAGACCAGCTAGATCTTCTGTCTCTATTACATTATGACAGACCAGCTAGATATACTGTCTCTATTATATAATGACAGACCAGCTAGATCTACTGTCTCTATTACATTATGACAGACCAGCTAGATCTACTGTCTCTATCACATTATCACAGACCAGCTAGATCTTCTGTCTCTATTACATTATGACAGACCAGCTAGATATACTGTCTCTATTATATAATGACAGACCAGCTAGATCTACTGTCTCTTTTATATAATGACAGACCAGCTTGATCTACTGTCTCATTTACATTATGACAGACCAGCTAGATCTACTGTCTCATTTATATTATGAAAGACCAGATAGATCTACTGTCTCATTTATATTATTACAGACCAGCTAGATCTACTGTCTCTATTATATCATGACAGACCAGCTAGATCTACTGTCTCTATTATATTATGACAGGCCAGCTAGATCTACTGTCTCTATTATATTATGACAGACCAGCTAGATCTACTGTCTCTATTATATTATGACAGACCAGCTAGATCTACTGTCTCTATTATATTATGACAGACCAGCTAGATCTACTGTCTCTATTACATTATGACAGACCAGCTAGACCTACTGTGTCTATTACATTATGACAGACCAGCTAGATCTATTGTCTTTGTTACATTATGACAGACCAGCTAGATCTACTGTCTCTATTATCGTATGACAGACCAGCTACATCTACTGGCTCTATTATATTATGACAGACCAGCTATGTCTACTGTCTCTATTATATTATGACAGAACAGCTAGATCTACTGTCTCTATTACATTATGACAGACCAGCTAGATCTACTGTCTCTAATACATTATGACAGACCAGCTCGATCTACTGTCTCTATTACATTATGACAGAACAGCTAGATCTACTGTCTCTATTACATTATGACAGACCAGCTAGATCTACTGTCTCTATCACATTATCACAGACCAGCTAGATCTTCTGTCTCTATTACATTATGACAGACCAGCTAGATATACTGTCTCTATTATATAATGACAGACCAGCTAGATCTACTGTCTCTTTTATATAATGACAGACCAGCTAGATCTACTGTCTCATTTACATTATGACAGACCAGCTAGATCTACTGTCTCATTTATATTATGACAGACCAGCTAGATCTACTGTCTCATTTATATTATTACAGACCAGCTAGATCTACTGTCTCTATTATATAATGACAGACCAGCTAGATCTGCTGTCTCTATTATATTATGACAGGCCAGCTAGATCTACTGTCTCTATTATATTATGACAGACCAGCTATATCTACTGTCTCTATTATATTATGACAGACCAGCTAGATCTACTGTCTCTATTATATTATGGCAGACCAACTATGTCTAGTGTCACTATTATAATATGACAGACCAGCTAGATCTACTGTCTCTATTATATTGTGACAGACCAGCTAGATCTAATGTCTCTATTATATTATCACAGACCAGCTAGATCTACTGTCTCTATTACATTATGACAGACCAGCTAGATCTACTGTCTCTATTACATTATGACAGACCAGCTAGATCTACTGTCTCTATTACATTATGACAGACCAGCTAGATCCACTGTCTCTATTATATTATGGCAGACCAGCTATGTCTAGTGTCACTATTATAATATGACAGACCAGCTAGATCTACTGTCTCTATTGTACTATGACAGACCAGCTAGATCTACTGTCTCTATTACATTATGACAGACCAGCTAGATCTACTGTCTTTGTTATATTATGACAGACCAGCTAGATCTACTGTCTTTGTTATATTATGTCAGACCAGCTAGACCTGCTGTCTCTATTACATTATGACAGACCAGCTAAATCCACTGTCTCTATTATATTATGGCAGACCAGCTATGTCTAGTGTCACTATTATATTATGACAGACCAGCTATGTCTACTGTCTCTATTATATTATGACAGAACAGCTAGATCTATTGTCTCTATTATATTATCACAGACCAGCTAGATCTACTGTCGCTATAATATTATGACAGACCAGCTAGATCTACTGTCTCTATTATATTATCACAGACCAGCTAGATCTACTGTCTCTATTACATTATGACAGACCAGCTAGTTCTACTGTCTCATTTATATTATGACAGACCAGCTAGATCTACTGTGTCATTTATATGATTACAGACCAGCTAGATCTACTGTCTCTATTATATAATGACAGACCAGCTAGATCTACTGTCTCATTTATTTGATTACAGACCAGCTAGATCTACTGTCTCTATTATATTATGACAGACCAGCTAGATCTACTGTCTCTATTATATTATGACAGACCAGCTAGATCTACCGTCTCTATTACATTATGACAGACCAGCTAGACCTACTGTGTCTATTACATTATGACAGACCAGCTAGATCTACTGTCTTTGTTACATTATGACAGACCAGCTAGATCTACTGTCTCTATTATATTATGACAGACAAGCTAGATCTACTGTCTCTATTATCGTATGACAGACCAGCTACATCTACTGTCTCTATTATATTATGACAGACCAGCTAGATCTACTGTCTCTATTATAGTATGACAGACCAGCTATATCTACTGTCTCTATTACATTATGACAGACCAGCTAGATCTACTGTCTCATTTATATTATGACAGACCAGCTAGATCTACTGTCTCATTTCTATGATTACAGACCAGCTAGATCTACTGTCGCTATTATATAATGACAGACCAGCTAGGTCTACTGTCTCTATTATATTATGACAGACCAGCTAGATCTACTGTCTCTATTATATTATGACAGACCAGCTAGATCTACTGGCTATATTACATTATGACAGACCAGCTAGACCTACTGTGTCTATTACATTATGACAGACCAGCTAGATCTACTGTCTCTATTTATATTATGTCAGACCAGCTAGACCTACTGTCTCTATTATATTATGACAGACCAGCTAGATCTACTGTCTCTTTGTCTCTATTGTATTATGACAGACCAGCTATTTCTACTGTCTCTATTATATTATGACAGACCTACTAGATCTACTGTCTTTGTTACATTATGACAGACCAGCTAGATCTACTGTCTCTATTACATTTTGACAGACCAGCTAGATCTACTGTGTCATTTATATTATGACCGACCAGATAGATCTACTGTCTCTATTATATTATGACAGACCTGCTAGATCTACTGTCTTTGTTACATTATGACAGACCAGCTAGATCTACTGTCTCTATTACATTTTGACAGACCAGCTAGATCTACTGTGTCATTTATATTATGACCGACCAGATAGATCTACTGTCTCTATTATATAATGACAGACCTGCTAGATCTACTGTCTCTATTATATTGTGACAGACCAGCTAGATCTAATGTCTCTATTACATTATGACAGACCAGCTAGATCTACTGTCTAAATTACATTATGACAGACCAGCTAGATCTACTGTCTTTGTTATATTATGACAGACCAGCTAGATCTACTGCCTTTGTTATATTATGTCAGACCAGCTAGACCTGATGTCTCTATTCTATTATGACAGACCAGCTAGATCTACTGTCTCTATTATATTATGACAGACCAGCTATGTCTATGTAACAGTATAATTTTAGACCGTCCCCTCGCCCATACCCGGGCGCGAACTAGGGACCTTCTGCACACATCAACAGTCACCCTCGAAGCATCGTTACCCATCGCTCCACAAAAGCCGCGGCCCTTGCAGAGCAAGGGGAACTACTACTTCAAGGTCTCAGAGCAAGTGACGTCACTGATTGAAACGCTATTTAGCGCCCACGCTAACTAAACTAGCCGTTTCACATCCGTTACATCTACTGTCTCTATTATATTATGACAGAACAGCTAGATCTACTGTCTCTATTATATTATCACAGACCAGCTAGATCTACTGTCTCTATTATATTATGACAGACCAGCTAGATCTACTGTCTCTATGATATTATCACAGACCAGCTAGATCTACTGGTTCTATTACATTATGACAGACCAGCTAGTTCTACTGTCTCATTTATATTATGACAGACCAGCTAGATCTACTGTCTCATTTATATGATTACAGACCAGCTAGATCTACTGTCTCTATTATATAATGACAGACCAGCTAGATCTAGTGTCTCATTTGTTTGATTACAGACCAGCTAGATCTACTGTCTCTATTATATAATGACAGACCAGCTAGATCTACTGTCTCTATTATATTATGACAGACCAGCTAGATCTACTGTCTCTATTATATTATGACAGACCAGCTAGATCTACTGTCTCTATTACATTATGACAGACCAGCTAGACCTACTGTGTCTATTACATTATGACAGACCAGCTAGATCTATTGTCTTTGTTACATTATGACAGAACAGCTAGATCTACTGTCTATATTATCGTATGACAGACCAGCTACATCTACTGTCTCTATTATATTATGACAGACCAGCTATGTCTACTGTCTCTATTATATTATGACAGAACAGCTAGATCTACTGTCTCTATTACATTATGACAGACCAGCTAGATCTACTGTCTCTATTACATTATGACAGACCAGCTCGATCTACTGTCTCTATTACATTATGACAGAACAGCTAGATCTACTGTCTCTATTACATTATGACAGACCAGCTAGATCTACTGTCTCTATTATATTATGACAGAACAGCTCGATCTACTGTCTCTATTACATTATGACAGAACAGCTAGATCTTCTGTCTCTATTACATTATGACAGACCAGCTAGATATACTGTCTCTATTATATAATGACAGACCAGCTAGATCTACTGTCTCTTTTATATAATGACAGACCAGCTAGATCTACTGTCTCATTTACATTATGACAGACCAGCTAGATCTACTGTCTCATTTATATTATGACAGACCAGCTAGATCTACTGTCTCATTTATATTATTACAGACCAGCTAGATCTACTGTCTATATTATATAATGACAGACCAGCTAAATCTACTGTCTCTATTATATTATGACAGGCCAGCTAGATCTACTGTCTCTATCATATTATGACAGACCAGCTAGATCTATTGTCTCTATTATATTATGACAGACCAGCTAGATCTACTGTCTCTATTATATTATGGCAGACCAGCTATGTCTAGTGTCACTATTATAATATGACAGACCAGCTAGATCTACTGTCTCTATTATATTGTGACAGACCAGCTAGATCTAATGTCTCTATTATATTATCACAGACCAGCTAGATCTACTGTCTCTATTACATTATGACAGACCAGCTAGATCTACTGTCTCTATTACATTATGACAGACCAGCTAGATCTACTGTCTCTATTATATTATGACAGACCAGCTAGATCTACTGTCTCTATTATATTATGGCAGACCAGCTATGTCTAGTGTCACAATTATAATATGACAGACCAGCTAGATCTACTGTCTCTATTATATTGTGACAGACCAGCTAGATCTAATGTCTCTATTATATTATCACAGACCAGCTAGATCTACTGTCTCTATTACATTATGACAGACCAGCTAGATCTACTGTCTCTATTATATAATGACAGACCAGCTAGATCTACTGTCTCATTTATTTGATTACAGACCAGCTAGATCTACTGTCTCTATTATATAATGACAGACCAGCTAGATCTACTGTCTCTATTATATTATGACAGACCAGCTAGATCTACTGTCTCTATTATATTATGACAGACCAGCTAGATCTACTGTCTCTATTACATTATGACAGACCAGCTAGACCTACTGTGTCTATTACATTATGACAGACCAGCTAGATCTATTGTCTTTGTTACATTATGACAGACCAGCTAGATCTATTGTCTCTATTATCGTATGACAGACCAGCTACATCTACTGTCTCTATTATATTATGACAGACCAGCTATGTCTACTGTCTCTATTATATTATGACAGAACAGATCTACATTACATTATGACAGACCAGCTAGATCTACTGTCTCTATTACATTATGACAGACCAGCTGACTAGTCTCTATTACATTATGACAGCTAGATCTACTGTCTCTATTACATTATGACAGACCAGCTAGATCCACTGTCTCTATTATATTATGGCAGACCAGCTATGTCTAGTGTCACTATTATAATATGACAGACCAGCTAGATCTACTGTCTCTATTGTACTATGACAGACCAGCTAGATCTACTGTCTCTATTACATTATGACAGACCAGCTAGATCTACTGTCTTTGTTATATTATGACAGACCAGCTAGATCTACTGTCTTTGTTATAGTATGTCAGACCAGCTAGACCTGCTGTCTCTATTATATTATGACTGACCAGCTAGATCTACTGTCTCTATTATATTATGACAGACCAGCTAGATCTACTGTCTCTATTATATTATGACAGAACAGCGAGATCTACTGTCTCTATTATATTATCACAGACCAGCTAGATCTACTGTCTCTATAATATTATGACAGACAAGCTAGATCTACTGTCTCTATTATATTATCACATACCAGCTAGATCTACTGTCTCTATTACATTATGACAGACCAGCTAGTTCTACTGTGTCATTTATATGATTACAGACCAGCTAGATCTACTGTCTCTATTATATAATGACAGACCAGCTAGATCAACTGTCTCATTTATTTGATTACAGACCAGCTAGATCTACTGTCTCTATTATATTATGACAGACCAGCTAGATCTACTGTCTCTATTATATTATGACAGACCAGCTAGATCTATCGTTTCTATTACATTATGACAGACCAGCTAGACCTACTGTGTCTATTACATTATGACAGACCAGCTAGATCTACTGTCTTTGTTACATTATGACAGACCAGCTAGATCTACTGTCTCTATTATATTATGGCAGACCAGCTATGTCTAGTGTCACTATTATAATATGACAGACCAGCTAGATCTACTGTCTCTATTATATTGTGACAGACCAGCTAGATCTACTGTCTCTATTACATTATGACAGACCAGCTAGATCTACTGTCTCTATTACATTATGACAGACCAGCTAGATCTACTGTCTCTATTATATTATGACAAAACAGCTAGATCTACTGTCTCTATTATATTATCACAGACCAGCTAGATCTACTGTCTCATTTATATTATGACAGACCAGCTAGATCTACTGTCTCATTTATATGATTACAGACCAGCTAGATCTACTGTCTCTATTATATAATGACAGACCAGCTAGATCTACTGTCTCTATTATATTATGACAGACCAGCTAGATCTACTGTCTCTATTATATTATGACAGACCAGCTATGTCTACTGTCTCTATTATATTATGACAGAACAGCTAGATCTACTGTCTCTATTATATTATCACAGACCAGCTAGATCTACTGTCTCTATAATATTATGACATACAAGCTAGATCTACTGTCTCTATTATATTATCACATACCAGCTAGATCTACTGTGTCTATTACATTATGACAGACCAGCTAGATCTACTGTCTCTATTATATTATGACAGACCAGCTAGATCTACCGTCTCTATTACATTATGACAGACCAGCTAGACCTACTGTGTCTATTACATTATGACAGACCAGCTAGATCTACTGTCTTTGTTACATTATGACAGACCAGCTAGTTCTACTGTCTCATTTATATTATGACAGACCAGCTAGATCTACTGTCTCATTTATATGATTACAGACCAGCTAGATCTACTGTCTCTATTATATTATGACAGATCAGCTAGATCTACTGTCTCTATTATATTATGACAGACCAGCTAGATCTACTGTCTCTATTATATTATCACAGACCAGCTAGATCTACTGTCTCTATTATATTATGACAGACCAGCTAGATCTTCTGTCTCTATTACATTATGACAGACCAGCTAGACCTACTGTGTCTATTACATTATGACAGACCAGCTAGATCTACTGTCTCTATTATATTGTGACAGACCAGCTAGATCTAATGTCTCTATTATATTATCACAGACCAGCTAGATCTACTGTCTCTATTACATTATGACAGACCAGCTAGATCTACTGTCTCTATTACATTATGACAGACCAGCTAGATCTACTGTCTCTATTACATTATGACAGACCAGCTAGATCCACTGTCTCTATTATATTATGGCAGACCAGCTATGTCTAGTGTCACTATTATAATATGACAGACCAGCTAGATCTACTGTCTCTATTGTACTATGACAGACCAGCTAGATCTACTGTCTCTATTACATTATGACAGACCAGCTAGATCTACTGTCTTTGTTATATTATGACAGACCAGCTAGATCTACTGTCTTTGTTATAGTATGTCAGACCAGCTAGACCTGCTGTCTCTATTATATTATGACTGACCAGCTAGATCTACTGTCTCTATTATATTATGACAGACCAGCTATGTCTACTGTCTCTATTATATTATGACAGAACAGCGAGATCTACTGTCTCTATTATATTATCACAGACCAGCTAGATCTACTGTCTCTATAATATTATGACAGACAAGCTAGATCTACTGTCTCTATTATATTATCACATACCAGCTAGATCTACTGTCTCTATTACATTATGACAGACCAGCTAGTTCTACTGTGTCATTTATATGATTACAGACCAGCTAGATCTACTGTCTCTATTATATAATGACAGACCAGCTAGATCAACTGTCTCATTTATTTGATTACAGACCAGCTAGATCTACTGTCTCTATTATATTATGACAGACCAGCTAGATCTACTGTCTCTATTATATTATGACAGACCAGCTAGATCTATCGTTTCTATTACATTATGACAGACCAGCTAGACCTACTGTGTCTATTACATTATGACAGACCAGCTAGATCTACTGTCTTTGTTACATTATGACAGACCAGCTAGATCTACTGTCTCTATTATATTATGGCAGACCAGCTATGTCTAGTGTCACTATTATAATATGACAGACCAGCTAGATCTACTGTCTCTATTATATTGTGACAGACCAGCTAGATCTACTGTCTCTATTACATTATGACAGACCAGCTAGATCTACTGTCTCTATTACATTATGACAGACCAGCTAGATCTACTGTCTCTATTATATTATGACAAAACAGCTAGATCTACTGTCTCTATTATATTATCACAGACCAGCTAGATCTACTGTCTCATTTATATTATGACAGACCAGCTAGATCTACTGTCTCATTTATATGATTACAGACCAGCTAGATCTACTGTCTCTATTATATAATGACAGACCAGCTAGATCTACTGTCTCTATTATATTATGACAGACCAGCTAGATCTACTGTCTCTATTATATTATGACAGACCAGCTATGTCTACTGTCTCTATTATATTATGACAGAACAGCTAGATCTACTGTCTCTATTATATTATCACAGACCAGCTAGATCTACTGTCTCTATAATATTATGACATACAAGCTAGATCTACTGTCTCTATTATATTATCACAGACCAGCTAGATCTACTGTCTCTATAATATTATGACAGACAAGCTAGATCTACTGTCTCTATTATATTATCACAGACCAGCTAGATCTACTTCTCTATTATATTATGACAGACCAGCTAGATCTACTGTCTCATTTATATGATTACAGACCAGCTAGATCTACTGTCTCTATTATATAATGACAGACCAGCTAGATCTACTGTCTCATTTATTTGATTACAGACCAGCTAGATCTACTGTCTCTATTATATTATGACAGACCAGCTAGATCTACTGTCTCTATTATATTATGACAGACCAGCTAGATCTACTGTCTCTATTACATTATGACAGACCAGCTAGACCTACTGTCTCTATTACATTATGACAGACCAGCTAGATCTACTGTCTTTGTTACATTATGACAGACCAGCTAGATCTACTGTCTCTATTATATTATGACAGACCAGCTACATCTACTGTCTCTATTATATTATGACAGACCAGCTAGATCTACTGTCTCTATTATATTATGACAGACCAGCTAGATCTACTGTCTCTATTACATTATGACAGACCAGCTAGATCTACTGTCTCTATTACATTATGACAGACCAGCTAGATCTACTGTCTCTATTACATTATGACAGAACAGCTAGATCTACTGTCTCTATTACATTATGACAGACCAGCTAGATCTACTGTCTCTATTATATTATGACAGACCAGCTAGATCTACTGTCTCTATTATATGATGACAGACCAGCTAGATCTACTGTCTCTATTATATAATGACAGACCAGCTAGATCTACTGTCTCTATTACATTATGACAGACCAGCTAGATCTACTGTCTCTATTATATTATGACAGACCAGCTATGTCTACTGTCTCTATTATATTATGACAGACCAGCTAGATCTACTGTCTCTATTATATTATTATGACAGACCAGCTAGATCTACTGTCTCTATTATATTATGACAGACCAGCTAGATCTACTGTCTCTATTATATTATGACAGACCAGCTAGATCTACTGTCTCTATTACATTATGACAGACCAGCTAGATCTACTGTCTCTTTATATGATTACAGACCAGCTAGATCTACTGTCTCTATTATATTATGACAGACCAGCTAGATCTACTGTCTCATTTATATTATTACAGACCAGCTAGATCTACTGTCTCTATTATATTATGACAGACCAGCTAGATCTACTGTCTCTATTATATTATGACAGACCAGCTAGATCTACTGTCTCTATTATATTATGACAGACCAGCTAGACCTACTGTCTCTATTATATTATGACAGACCAGCTAGATCTACTGTCTCTATTACATTATGACAGACCAGCTAGTGTCTAGTGTCACTATTATATTATGACAGACCAGCTAGATCTACTGTCTCTATTATATTGATTACAGACCAGCTAGATCTACTGTCTCTATTATATTATGACAGACCAGCTAGATCTACTGTCTCTATTATATTATGACAGACCAGCTAGATCTACTGTCTCTATTATATTATGACAGACCAGCTAGATCTACTGTCTCTATTATATTATGACAGACCAGCTAGATCTACTGTCTCTATTACATTATGACAGACCAGCTAGACTACTGTGTCTATTACATTATGACAGACCAGCTAGATCTACTGTCTCTATTATATTGTGACAGACCAGCTAGATCTAATGTCTCTATTATATTATCACAGACCAGCTAGATCTACTGTCTCTATTACATTATGACAGACCAGCTAGATCTACTGTCTCTATTACATTATGACAGACCAGCTAGATCTACTGTCTCTATTACATTATGACAGACCAGCTAGATCCACTGTCTCTATTATATTATGGCAGACCAGCTATGTCTAGTGTCACTATTATAATATGACAGACCAGCTAGATCTACTGTCTCTATTGTACTATGACAGACCAGCTAGATCTACTGTCTCTATTACATTATGACAGACCAGCTAGATCTACTGTCTTTGTTATATTATGACAGACCAGCTAGATCTACTGTCTTTGTTATAGTATGTCAGACCAGCTAGACCTGCTGTCTCTATTATATTATGACTGACCAGCTAGATCTACTGTCTCTATTATATTATGACAGACCAGCTATGTCTACTGTCTCTATTATATTATGACAGAACAGCGAGATCTACTGTCTCTATTATATTATCACAGACCAGCTAGATCTACTGTCTCTATAATATTATGACAGACCAGCTAGATCTACTGTCTCTATTATATTATCACATACCAGCTAGATCTACTGTCTCTATTACATTATGACAGACCAGCTAGTTCTACTGTGTCATTTATATGATTACAGACCAGCTAGATCTACTGTCTCTATTATATAATGACAGACCAGCTAGATCAACTGTCTCATTTATTTGATTACAGACCAGCTAGATCTACTGTCTCTATTATATTATGACAGACCAGCTAGATCTACTGTCTCTATTATATTATGACAGACCAGCTAGATCTATCGTTTCTATTACATTATGACAGACCAGCTAGACCTACTGTGTCTATTACATTATGACAGACCAGCTAGATCTACTGTCTTTGTTACATTATGACAGACCAGCTAGATCTACTGTCTCTATTATATTATGACAGACCAGCTAGATCTACTGTCTCTATTATATTATGACAGACCAGCTAGATCTACTGTCTCTATTATATTATGACAGACCAGCTAGATCTACTGTCTCTATTACATTATGACAGACCAGCTAGATCTACTGTCTCTATTACATTATGACAGACCAGCTAGATCTACTGTCTCTATTATATTATGACAAAACAGCTAGATCTACTGTCTCTATTATATTATCACAGACCAGCTAGATCTACTGTCTCATTTATATTATGACAGACCAGCTAGATCTACTGTCTCATTTATATGATTACAGACCAGCTAGATCTACTGTCTCTATTATATAATGACAGACCAGCTAGATCTACTGTCTCTATTATATTATGACAGACCAGCTAGATCTACTGTCTCTATTATATTATGACAGACCAGCTATGTCTACTGTCTCTATTATATTATGACAGAACAGCTAGATCTACTGTCTCTATTATATTATCACAGACCAGCTAGATCTACTGTCTCTATAATATTATGACAGACAAGCTAGATCTACTGTCTCTATTATATTATCACATACCAGCTAGATCTACTGTGTCTATTACATTATGACAGACCAGCTAGTTCTACTGTGTCATTTATATGATTACAGACCAGCTAGATCTACTGTCTCTATTATATAATGACAGACCAGCTAGATCTACTGTCTCATTTATTTGATTACAGAACAGCTAGATCTACTGTCTCTATTATATTATGACAGACCAGCTAGATCTACTGTCTCTATTATATTATGACAGACCAGCTAGATCTACCGTCTCTATTACATTATGACAGACCAGCTAGACCTACTGTGTCTATTACATTATGACAGACCAGCTAGATCTACTGTCTTTGTTACATTATGACAGACCAGCTAGTTCTACTGTCTCATTTATATTATGACAGACCAGCTAGATCTACTGTCTCATTTATATGATTACAGACCAGCTAGATCTACTGTCTCTATTATATTATGACAGATCAGCTAGATCTACTGTCTCTATTATATTATGACAGACCAGCTAGATCTACTGTCTCTATTATATTATCACAGACCAGCTAGATCTACTGTCTCTATTATATTATGACAGACCAGCTAGATCTACTGTCTCTATTATATTATGACAGACCAGCTAGATCTACTGTCTCTATTACATTATGACAGACCAGCTAGATCTACTGTCTTTGTTACATTATGACAGACCAGCTAGATCTACTGTCTCTATTATATTATGACAGACCACCTAGATCTACTGTCTCTATTATATTATGACAGACCAGCTAGATCTACTGTCTCTATTACATTATGACAGACCAGCTAGACTACTGTGTCTATTACATTATGACAGACCAGCTAGATCCACTGTCTTTGTTACATTATGACAGACCAGCTAGATCTACTGTCTCTATTATATTATGACAGACCACCTAGATCTACTGTCTCTATTATATTATGACAGACCAGCTAGATCTACTGTCTCTATTATATTATGACAGACCAGCTAGATCTACTGTCTCTATTATATTATGACAGACCAGCTATATCTACTGTCTCTATTACATTATGACAGACCAGCTAGATCTACTGTCTCTATTACATTATGACAGACCAGCTAGATCTACTGTCTCTATTACATTATGACAGACCAGCTAGATCTACTGTCTCTATTACATTATGACAGACCAGCTAGATCTACTGTCTCTATCACATTATCACAGACCAGCTAGATCTACTGTCTCTATTACATTATGACAGACCAGCTAGATATACTGTCTCTATTATATAATGACAGACCAGCTAGATCTACTGTCTCTATTATATAATGACAGACCAGCTAGATCTACTGTCTCATTTACATTATGACAGACCAGCTAGATCTACTGTCTCTATTATATTATGACAGACCAGCTAGATCTACTGTCACTATTATATTATGACAGACCAGCTAGATCTACTGTCTCTATTATATTATGACAGACCAGCTAGATCTACTGTCTCTATTATATTATGACAGACCAGCTAGATCTACTGTCTCTATTATATTATCACATACCAGCTAGATCTACTGTCTCTATTACATTATGACAGACCAGCTAGATCTACTGTGTCATTATATTATGACAGACCAGCTAGATCTACTGTCTCTATTACATTATGACAGACCAGCTAGATCTACTGTCTCATTTATTTATTACAGACCAGCTAGATCTACTGTCTCTATTATATTATGACAGACCAGCTAGATCTACTGTCTCTATTATATTATGACAGACCAGCTAGATCTACCGTTTCTATTACATTATGACAGACCAGCTAGACCTACTGTGTCTATTACATTATGACAGACCAGCTAGATCTACTGTCTTTGTTACATTATGACAGACCAGCTAGATCTACTGTCTCTATTATATTATGACAGACCAGCTACACCTACTGTCTCTATTATATTATGACAGACCAGCTAGATCTACTGTCTCTATTATAGTATGACAGACCAGCTATATCTACTGTCTCTATTACATTATGACAGACCAGCTAGATCTACTGTCTCTATTACTAGTCTACTGTCTCTATTATATATGACAGACCAGCTATCTATCTACTGTCTCTATTACATTATCACAGACCAGCTAGATCTACTGTCTCTATTATATTATGACAGACCAGCTAGATCTACTGTCTCTATTATATTATGACAGACCAGCTAGATCTACTGTCTCTATTATATTATGACAGACCAGCTAGATCTACTGTCTCTTTATATTATGACAGACCAGCTAGATCTACTGTCTCTATTATATGATTACAGACCAGCTAGATCTACTGTCTCTATTATATTATGACAGACCAGCTAGATCTACTGTCTCTATTATATTATGACAGACCAGCTAGATCTACTGTCTCTATTATATTATGACAGACCAGCTATGATCTACTGTCTCTATTATATTATGACAGAACAGCTAGATCTACTGTCTCTATTATATTATGACAGACCAGCTAGATCTACTGTCTCTATTATATTATGACAGACCAGCTAGATCTACCGTCTCTATTACATTATGACATTAGCTAGACACTGTGTCTATTACCAGACCAGCTAGATCTACTGTCTCATTTATATTATGACAGACCAGCTAGATCTACTGTCTCATTTATATTATGACAGACCAGCTAGATCTACTGTCTCATTTATATGATTACAGACCAGCTAGATCTACTGTCTCTAGACAGATCAGCTAGATCTACTGTCTCTATTATATTATGACAGACCAGCTAGATCTACTGTCTCTATTATATTATCACAGACCAGCTAGATCTACTGTCTCTATTACATTATGACAGACCAGCTAGACCTACTGTCTCTATTACATTATGACAGACCAGCTAGATCTACTGTCTCATGTTATATTATGACAGACCAGCTAGATCTACTGTCTCTATTATATAATGACAGACCAGCTAGATCTACTGTCTCTATTATATTATGACAGACCAGCTAGATCTACTGTCTCTATTATATTATGACAGACCAGCTAGATCTACTGTCTCTATTACATTATGACAGACCAGCTAGATCTACTGTCTCTATTACATTATGACAGACCAGCTAGATCTACTGTCTCTATTACATTATGACAGACCAGCTAGATCTACTGTCTCTATTACATTATGACAGACCAGCTAGATCTACTGTCTCTATTATATTATGACAGACCAGCTAGATCTACTGTCTCTATTATATTATGACAGACCAGCTAGATCTACTGTCTCTATTATAATATGACAGACCAGCTAGATCTACTGTCTCTATTACATTATGACAGACCAGCTAGATCTACTGTCTCTATTACATTATGACAGACCAGCTAGATCTACTGTCTCTATTATATTATGACAGATCAGCTAGATCTACTGTCTCTATTACATTATGACAGACCAGCTAGATCTACTGTCTCTATTACATTATGACAGACCAGCTAGATCTACTGTCTCTCTTATGACAGACCAGCTATTACTGTCTCTATTATGACAGACCAGCTAGATCTACTGTCTCTATTATATTATGACAGACCAGCTAGATCTACTGTCTCTATTATTATGACAGACCAGCTAGATCTACTGTCTCTATTACATTATGACAGACCAGCTAGATCTACTAGTGTCTACTATTATAATATGACAGACCAGCTAGATCTACTGTCTCTATTATATTATGACAGACCAGCTAGATCTACTGTCTCTATTATATTATGACAGACCAGCTAGATCTACTGTCTCTATTATATTATGACAGAACAGCTAGATCTACTGTCTCTATTATATTATCACAGACCAGCTAGATCTTCTGTCTCTATTATATTATGACAGACCAGCTAGATCTACTGTCTCTATTACATTATGACAGACCAGCTAGTTCTACTGTCTCTATTACATTATGACAGACCAGCTAGTTCTACTGTCTCATTTATATTATGACAGACCAGCTAGATCTACTGTCTCATTTATATGATTACAGATCAGCTAGATCTACTGTCTCTATTACATTATGACAAACCAGCTAGTTCTACTGTCTCATTTATATTATGACAGACCAGCTAGATCTACTGTCTCATGTATATGATTACAGACCAGCTAGATCTACTGTCTCAATTACATTATGACAGACCAGCTTGACCTACTGTGTCTATTACATTATGACAGACCAGCTAGATCTACTGTCTCTATTATATTTTGACAGAACAGCTAGATCTACTGTCTCTATTACATTATGACAGACCAGCTAGATATACTGTCTCTATTATATAATGACAGACCAGCTAGATCTACTGTCTCTATTATATAATGACAGACCAGCTAGATCTACTGTCTCATTTACATTATGACAGACCAGCTAGATCTACTGTCTCTATTATATTATGGCAGACCAGCTATGTCTAGTGTCACAATTATAATTTGACAGACCAGCTAGATCTACTGTCTCTATTATATTATGACAGACCAGCTAGATCTACTGTCTCTATTATATTATGACAGACCAGCTAGATCTACTGTCTCTATTATATTATGACAGAACAGCTAGATCTACTGTCTCTATTATATTATCACAGACCAGCTAGATCTTCTGTCTCTATTATATTATGACAGACCAGCTAGATCTACTGTCTCTATTACATTATGACAGACCAGCTAGTTCTACTGTCTCTATTACATTATGACAGACCAGCTAGGTCTACTGTCTCATTTATATTATGACAGACCAGCTAGATCTACTGTCTCATTTATATGATTACAGATCAGCTAGATCTACTGTCTCTATTACATTATGACAAACCAGCTAGTTCTACTGTCTCATTTATATTATGACAGACCAGCTAGATCTACTGTCTCATGTATATGATTACAGACCAGCTAGATCTACTGTCTCAATTACATTATGACAGACCAGCTTGACCTACTGTGTCTATTACATTATGACAGACCAGCTAGATCTACTGTCTTTGTTACATTATGACAGACCAGCTAGATCTACTGTCTCTATTATATTATGACAGACCACCTAGATCTACTGTCTCTATTATCGTATGACAGACCAGCTAGATCTACTGTCTCTATTATATTATGACAGACCAGCTAGATCTACTGTCTCTATTATAATATGACAGACCAGCTATATCTACTGTCTCTATTACATTATGACAGACCAGCTAGATCTACTGTCTCTATTACATTATGACAGACCAGCTAGATCTACTGTCTCTATTACATTATGACAGACCAGCTAGATCTACTGTCTCCATTATATTTTGACAGACAAGCTAGATCTACTGTCTCTATTACATTATGACAGACCAGCTAGATCTACTGTCTCTATTACATTATGACAGACCAGCTCTATCTACTGTCTCTATTACATTATGACAGAACAGCTAGATCTACTGTCTCTATTACATTATGACAGACCAGCTAGATCTACTGTCTCTTTCACATTATCACAGGCCAGCTAGATCTTCTGTCTCTATTACATTATGACAGACCAGCTAGATATACTGTCTCTATTATATAATGACAGACCAGCTAGATCTACTGTCTCTATTATATAACGACAGACCAGCTAGATCTACTGTCTCATTTACATTATGACAGACCAGCTAGATCTACTGTCTCATTTATATTATGACAGACCAGCTAGATCTACTGTCTCATTTATATTATTACAGACCAGCTAGATCTACTGTCTCTATTATATAATGACAGACCAGCTAGATCTACTGTCTCTATTATATTATGACAGGCCAGCTAGATCTACTGTCTCTATTATATTATGACAGATCAGCTAGATCTACTGTCTCTATTATATTATGGCAGAGCAGCTATGTCTAGTGTCACTATTATAATATGACAGACCAGCTAGATCTACTGTCTCTATTATATTATGACAGACCAGCTAGATCTACTGTCTCTATTATATTATGACAGACCAGCTAGATCTACTGTCTCTATTATATTATGGCAGAGCAGCTATGTCTAGTGTCACTATTATAATATGACAGACCAGCTAGATCTACTGTCTCTATTATATTATGACAGACCAGCTAGATCTACTGTCTCTATTATATTATGACAGACCAGCTAGATCTACTGTCTCTATTATATTATGACAGAACAGCTAGATCTACTGTCTCTATTATATTATAACAGACCAGCTAGATCTACTGTCTCTATTATATTATGACAGACCAGCTAGATCTACTGTCTCTATTACATTATGACAGACCAGCTAGTTCTACTGTCTCATTTATATTATGACAGACCAGCTAGATCTACTGTCTCATTTATATGATTACAGATCAGCTAGATCTACTGTCTCTATTACATTATGACAGACAAGCTAGTTCTACTGTCTCATTTATATTATGACAGACCAGATAGATCTACTGTCTCTATTATATTATGGCAGACCAGCTATGTCTAGTGTCTCTATTATATTATGACAGACCTACTAGATCTACTGTCTTTGTTACATTATGACAGACCAGCTAGATCTACTGTCTCTATTATATAATGACAGACCAGCTAGATCTACTGTCTCATTTACATTATGACAGACCAGCTAGATCTACTGTCTCTATTATATTATGGCAGACCAGCTATGTCTAGTGTCTCTATTATATTATGACAGACCTACTAGATCTACTGTCTTTGTTACATTATGACAGACCAGCTAGATCTACTGTCTCTATTATATAATGACAGACCAGCTAGATCTACTGTCTCATTTACATTATGACAGACCAGCTAGATCTACTGTCTCTATTATATTATGACAGACCAGCTAGATCTACTGTCTCTATTATATTATGACAGACCAGCTAGATCTACTGTCTCTATTATATTATGACAGAACAGCTAGATCTACTGTCTCTATTATATTATCACAGACCAGCTAGATCTTCTGTCTCTATTATATTATGACAGACCAGCTAGATCTACTGTCTCTATTACATTATGACAGACCAGCTAGTTCTACTGTCTCTATTACATTATGACAGACCAGCTAGTTCTACTGTCTCATTTATATTATGACAGACCAGCTAGATCTACTGTCTCATTTATATGATTACAGATCAGCTAGATCTACTGTCTCTATTACATTATGACAAACCAGCTAGTTCTACTGTCTCATTTATATTATGACAGACCAGCTAGATCTACTGTCTCATGTATATGATTACAGACCAGCTAGATCTACTGTCTCAATTACATTATGACAGACCAGCTTGACCTACTGTGTCTATTACATTATGACAGACCAGCTAGATCTACTGTCTCTATTATATTTTGACAGAACTGCTAGATCTACTGTCTCTATTACATTATGACAGACCAGCTAGATATACTGTCTCTATTATATTATGGCAGACCAGCTATGTCTAGTGTCTCTATTATATTATGACAGACCTACTAGATCTACTGTCTTTGTTACATTATGACAGACCAGCTAGATCTACTGTCTCTATTATATAATGACAGACCAGCTAGATCTACTGTCTCATTTACATTATGACAGACCAGCTAGATCTACTGTCTCTATTATATTATGGCAGACCAGCTATGTCTAGTGTCTCTATTATATTATGACAGACCTACTAGATCTACTGTCTTTGTTACATTATGACAGACCAGCTAGATCTACTGTCTCTATTATATAATGACAGACCAGCTAGATCTACTGTCTCATTTACATTATGACAGACCAGCTAGATCTACTGTCTCTATTATATTATGACAGACCAGCTAGATCTACTGTCTCTATTATATTATGACAGACCAGCTAGATCTACTGTCTCTATTATATTATGACAGAACAGCTAGATCTACTGTCTCTATTATATTATCACAGACCAGCTAGATCTTCTGTCTCTATTATATTATGACAGACCAGCTAGATCTACTGTCTCTATTACATTATGACAGACCAGCTAGTTCTACTGTCTCTATTACATTATGACAGACCAGCTAGTTCTACTGTCTCATTTATATTATGACAGACCAGCTAGATCTACTGTCTCATTTATATGATTACAGATCAGCTAGATCTACTGTCTCTATTACATTATGACAAACCAGCTAGTTCTACTGTCTCATTTATATTATGACAGACCAGCTAGATCTACTGTCTCATGTATATGATTACAGACCAGCTAGATCTACTGTCTCAATTACATTATGACAGACCAGCTTGACCTACTGTGTCTATTACATTATGACAGACCAGCTAGATCTACTGTCTCTATTATATTTTGACAGAACAGCTAGATCTACTGTCTCTATTACATTATGACAGACCAGCTAGATATACTGTCTCTATTATATAATGACAGACCAGCTAGATCTACTGTCTCTATTATATAATGACAGACCAGCTAGATCTACTGTCTCATTTACATTATGACAGACCAGCTAGATCTACTGTCTCTATTATATTATGGCAGACCAGCTATGTCTAGTGTCACAATTATAATTTGACAGACCAGCTAGATCTACTGTCTCTATTATATTATGACAGACCAGCTAGATCTACTGTCTCTATTATATTATGACAGACCAGCTAGATCTACTGTCTCTATTATATTATGACAGAACAGCTAGATCTACTGTCTCTATTATATTATCACAGACCAGCTAGATCTTCTGTCTCTATTATATTATGACAGACCAGCTAGATCTACTGTCTCTATTACATTATGACAGACCAGCTAGTTCTACTGTCTCTATTACATTATGACAGACCAGCTAGTTCTACTGTCTCATTTATATTATGACAGACCAGCTAGATCTACTGTCTCATTTATATGATTACAGATCAGCTAGATCTACTGTCTCTATTACATTATGACAAACCAGCTAGTTCTACTGTCTCATTTATATTATGACAGACCAGCTAGATCTACTGTCTCATGTATATGATTACAGACCAGCTAGATCTACTGTCTCAATTACATTATGACAGACCAGCTTGACCTACTGTGTCTATTACATTATGACAGACCAGCTAGATCTACTGTCTTTGTTACATTATGACAGACCAGCTAGATCTACTGTCTCTATTATATTATGACAGACCACCTATATCTACTGTCTCTATTATCGTATGACAGACCAGCTAGATCTACTGTCTCTATTATATTATGACAGACCAGCTAGATCTACTGTCTCTATTATAATATGACAGACCAGCTATATCTACTGTCTCTATTACATTATGACAGACCAGCTAGATCTACTGTCTCTATTACATTATGACAGACCAGCTAGATCTACTGTCTCTATTACATTATGACAGACCAGCTAGATCTACTGTCTCCATTATATTTTGACAGACAAGCTAGATCTACTGTCTCTATTACATTATGACAGACCAGCTAGATCTACTGTCTCTATTACATTATGACAGACCAGCTCGATCTACTGTCTCTATTACATTATGACAGAACAGCTAGATCTACTGTCTCTATTACATTATGACAGACCAGCTAGATCTACTGTCTCTTTCACATTATCACAGGCCAGCTAGATCTTCTGTCTCTATTACATTATGACAGACCAGCTAGATATACTGTCTCTATTATATAATGACAGACCAGCTAGATCTACTGTCTCTATTATATAACGACAGACCAGCTAGATCTACTGTCTCATTTACATTATGACAGACCAGCTAGATCTACTGTCTCATTTATATTATGACAGACCAGCTAGATATACTGTCTCATTTATATTATTACAGACCAGCTAGATCTACTGTCTCTATTATATAATGACAGACCAGCTAGATCTACTGTCTCTATTATATTATGACAGGCCAGCTAGATCTACTGTCTCTATTATATTATGACAGATCAGCTAGATCTACTGTCTCTATTATATTATGGCAGAGCAGCTATGTCTAGTGTCACTATTATAATATGACAGACCAGCTAGATCTACTGTCTCTATTATATTATGACAGACCAGCTAGATCTACTGTCTCTATTATATTATGACAGACCAGCTAGATCTACTGTCTCTATTATATTATGGCAGAGCAGCTATGTCTAGTGTCACTATTATAATATGACAGACCAGCTAGATATACTGTCTCTATTATATTATGACAGACCAGCTAGATCTACTGTCTCTATTATATTATGACAGACCAGCTAGATCTACTGTCTCTATTATATTATGACAGAACAGCTAGATCTACTGTCTCTATTATATTATAACAGACCAGCTAGATCTACTGTCTCTATTATATTATGACAGACCAGCTAGATCTACTGTCTCTATTACATTATGACAGACCAGCTAGTTCTACTGTCTCATTTATATTATGACAGACCAGCTAGATCTACTGTCTCATTTATATGATTACAGATCAGCTAGATCTACTGTCTCTATTACATTATGACAGACAAGCTAGTTCTACTGTCTCATTTATATTATGACAGACCAGATAGATCTACTGTCTCTATTATATTATGGCAGACCAGCTATGTCTAGTGTCTCTATTATATTATGACAGACCTACTAGATCTACTGTCTTTGTTACATTATGACAGACCAGCTAGATCTACTGTCTCTATTATATAATGACAGACCAGCTAGATCTACTGTCTCATTTACATTATGACAGACCAGCTAGATCTACTGTCTCTATTATATTATGGCAGACCAGCTATGTCTAGTGTCACAATTATAATTTGACAGACCAGCTAGATCTACTGTCTCTATTATATTATGACAGACCAGCTAGATCTACTGTCTCTATTATATTATGACAGACCAGCTAGATCTACTGTCTCTATTATATTATGACAGAACAGCTAGATCTACTGTCTCTATTATATTATCACAGACCAGCTAGATCTTCTGTCTCTATTATATTATGACAGACCAGCTAGATCTACTGTCTCTATTACATTATGACAGACCAGCTAGTTCTACTGTCTCTATTACATTATGACAGACCAGCTAGTTCTACTGTCTCATTTATATTATGACAGACCAGCTAGATCTACTGTCTCATTTATATGATTACAGATCAGCTAGATCTACTGTCTCTATTACATTATGACAAACCAGCTAGTTCTACTGTCTCATTTATATTATGACAGACCAGCTAGATCTACTGTCTCATGTATATGATTACAGACCAGCTAGATCTACTGTCTCAATTACATTATGACAGACCAGCTTAACCTACTGTGTCTATTACATTATGACAGACCAGCTAGATCTACTGTCTTTGTTACATTATGACAGACCAGATAGATCTACTGTCTCTATTATATTATGACAGACCACCTAGATCTACTGTCTCTATTATCGTATGACAGACCAGCTAGATCTACTGTCTCTATTATATTATGACAGACCAGCTAGATCTACTGTCTCTATTATAATATGACAGACCAGCTATATCTACTGTCTCTATTACATTATGACAGACCAGCTAGATCTACTGTCTCTATTACATTATGACAGACCAGCTAGATCTACTGTCTCTATTACATTATGACAGACCAGCTAGATCTACTGTCTCCATTATATTTTGACAGACAAGCTAGATCTACTGTCTCTATTACATTATGACAGACCAGCTAGATCTACTGTCTCTATTACATTATGACAGACCAGCTCGATCTACTGTCTCTATTACATTATGACAGAACAGCTAGATCTACTGTCTCTATTACATTATGACAGACCAGCTAGATCTACTGTCTCTTTCACATTATCACAGGCCAGCTAGATCTTCTGTCTCTATTACATTATGACAGACCAGCTAGATATACTGTCTCTATTATATAATGACAGACCAGCTAGATCTACTGTCTCTATTATATAACGACAGACCAGCTAGATCTACTGTCTCATTTACATTATGACAGACCAGCTAGATCTACTGTCTCATTTATATTATGACAGACCAGCTAGATCTACTGTCTCATTTATATTATTACAGACCAGCTAGATCTACTGTCTCTATTATATAATGACAGACCAGCTAGATCTACTGTCTCTATTATATTATGACAGGCCAGCTAGATCTACTGTCTCTATTATATTATGACAGATCAGCTAGATCTACTGTCTCTATTATATTATGACAGACCAGCTAGATCTACTGTCTCTATTATATTATGGCAGAGCAGCTATGTCTAGTGTCACTATTATAATATGACAGACCAGCTAGATCTACTGTCTCTATTATATTATGACAGACCAGCTAGATCTACTGTCTCTATTATATTATGACAGACCAGCTAGATCTACTGTCTCTATTATATTATGACAGAACAGCTAGATCTACTGTCTCTATTATATTATAACAGACCAGCTAGATCTACTGTCTCTATTATATTATGACAGACCAGCTAGATCTACTGTCTCTATTACATTATGACAGACCAGCTAGTTCTACTGTCTCATTTATATTATGACAGACCAGCTAGATCTACTGTCTCATTTATATGATTACAGATCAGCTAGATCTACTGTCTCTATTACATTATGACAGACAAGCTAGTTCTACTGTCTCATTTATATTATGACAGACCAGATAGATCTACTGTCTCTATTATATTATGGCAGACCAGCTATGTCTAGTGTCTCTATTATATTATGACAGACCTACTAGATCTACTGTCTTTGTTACATTATGACAGACCAGCTAGATCTACTGTCTCTATTACATTTTGACAGACCAGCTAGATCTACTGTGTCATTTATATTATGACCGACCAGATAGATCTACTGTCTCTATTATATTATGACAGACCTGCTAGATCTACTGTCTTTGTTACATTATGACAGACCAGCTAGATCTACTGTCTCTATTACATTTTGACAGACCAGCTAGATCTACTGTGTCATTTATATTATGACCGACCAGATAGATCTACTGTCTCTATTATATAATGACAGACCTGCTAGATCTACTGTCTCTATTATATTGTGACAGACCAGCTAGATCTAATGTCTCTATTACATTATGACAGACCAGCTAGATCTACTGTCTCTATTATATTATGGCAGACCAGCTATGTCTAGTGTCACTATTATAATATGACAGACCAGCTAGATCTACTGTCTCTATTGTACTATGACAGACCAGCTAGATCTACTGTCTAAATTACATTATGACAGACCAGCTAGATCTACTGTCTTTGTTATATTATGTCAGACCAGCTAGATCTACTGTCTTTGTTATATTATGTCAGACCAGCTAGACCTGATGTCTCTCTTATATTATGACAGACCAGCTAGACCTGATGTCTCTATTATATTATGACAGACCAGCTAGATCTACTGTCTCTATTATATTATGACAGACCAGCTATGTCTACTGTCTCTATTATATTATGACAGAACAGCTAGATCTACTGTCTCTATTATATTATCACAGACCAGCTAGATCTACTGTCTCTATTATATTATGACAGACCAGCTAGATCGACTGTCTCTATTATATTATCACAGACCAGCTAGATCTACTGGTTCTATTACATTATGACAGACCAGCTAGTTCTACTGTCTCATTTATATTATGACAGACCAGCTAGATCTACTGTCTCATTTATATGATTACAGACCAGCTAGATCTACTGTCTCTATTATATAATGACAGACCAGCTAGATCTACTGTCTCATTTATTTGATTACAGACCAGCTAGATCTACTGTCTCTATTATATAATGACAGACCAGCTAGATCTACTGTCTCTATTATATTATGACAGACCAGCTAGATCTACTGTCTCTATTATATTATGACAGACCAGCTAGATCTACTGTCTCTATTACATTATGACAGACCAGCTAGACCTACTGTGTCTATTACATTATGACAGACCAGCTAGATCTATTGTCTTTGTTACATTATGACAGACCAGCTAGATCTACTGTCTCTATTACATTATGACAGACCAGCTCGATCTACTGTCTCTATTACATTATGACAGACCAGCTAGATCTACTGTCTCTATCACATTATCACAGACCAGCTAGATCTTCTGTCTCTATTACATTATGACAGACCAGCTAGATATACTGTCTCTATTATATAATGACAGACCAGCTAGATCTACTGTCTCATTTACATTATGACAGACCAGCTAGATCTACCGTCTCATTTATATTATGACAGACCAGCTAGATCTACTGTCTCATTTATATTATTACAGACCAGCTAGATCTAATGTCTCTATTATATTATCACAGACCAGCTAGATCTACTGTCTCTATTACATTATGACAGACCAGCTAGATCTACTGTCTCTATTACATTATGACAGACCAGCTAGATCTACTGTCTCTATTACATTATGACAGACCAGCTAGATCCACTGTCTCTATTATATTATGGCAGACCAGCTATGTCTAGTGTCACTATTATAATATGACAGACCAGCTAGATCGACTGTCTCTATTGTACTATGACAGACCAGCTAGATCTACTGTCTCTATTACATTATGACAGACCAGCTATATCTACTGTCTTTGTTATATTATGACAGACCAGCTATGACTACTGTCTCTATTATATTATGACAGAACAGCTAGATCTACTGTCTCTATTATATTATCACAGACCAGCTAGATCTACTGTCTCTATAATATTATGACAGACCAGCTAGATCTACTGTCTCTATTATATTATCACAGACCAGCTAGATCTACTGTCTCTATTACATTATGACAGACCAGCTAGTTCTACTGTCTCATTTATATTATGACAGACCAGCTAGATCTACTGTGTCATTTATATGATTACAGACCAGCTAGATCTACTTTCTCTATTATATAATGACAGACCAGCTAGATCTACTGTCTCATTTATTTGATTACAGACCAGCTAGATCTACTGTCTCTATTATATTATGACAGACCAGCTAGATCTACTGTCTCTATTATATTATGACAGACCAGCTAGATCTACCGTCTCTATTACATTATGACAGACCAGCTAGACCTACTGTGTCTATTACATTATGACAGACCAGCTAGATCTACTGTCTTTGTTACATTATGACAGACCAGCTAGATCTACTGTCTCTATTATATTATGACAGACCAGCTAGATCTACTGTCTCTATTATCGTATGACAGACCAGCTACATCTACTGTCTCTATTATATTATGACAGACCAGCTAGATCTACTGTCTCGATTATAGTATGACAGACCAGCTATATCTACTGTCTCTATTACATTATGACAGACCAGCTAGATCTACTGTCTCTATTTCATTATGACAGACCAGCTAGATCTACTATCTCTATTATATTATGACAAAACAGCTAGATCTACTGTCTCTATTATATTATCACAGACCAGCTAGATCTACTGTCTCATTTATATTATGACAGACCAGCTAGATCTACTGTCTCATTTATATGATTACAGACCAGCTAGATCTACTGTCTCTATTATATAATGACAGACCAGCTAGATCTACTGTCTCTATTATATTATGACAGACCAGCTAGATCTACTGTCTCTATTATATTATGACATACCAGCTAGATCTACTGGCTCTATTACATTATGACAGACCAGCTAGACCTACTGTGTCTATTACATTATGACAGACCAGCTAGATCTACTGTCTCTATTTATATCATGTCAGACCAGCTAGACCTACTGTCTCTTTGTCTCTATTGTATTATGACAGACCAGCTATTTCTACTGTCTCTATTATATTATGACAGACCAGCTAGATCTACTGTCTTTGTTACATTATGACAGACCAGCTAGATCTACTGTCTCTATTACATTTTGACAGACCAGCTAGATCTACTGTGTCATTTATATTATGACCGACCAGATAGATCTACTGTCTCTATTATATTATGACAGACCTGCTAGATCTACTGTCTCTATTATATTGTGTCAGACCAGCTAGATCTAATGTCTCTATTATATTATCACAGACCAGCTAGATCTACCGTCTCTAATACATTATGACAGACCAGCTAGATCTACTGTCTCTATTACATTATGACAGACCAGCTAGATCTACTGTCTCTATTATATTATGGCAGACCAGCTATATCTAGTGTCACTATTAGCATATGACAGACCACCTAGATCTACTGTCTCTATTACATTATGACAGACCAGCTAGATCTACTGTCTTTGTTATATTATGACAGACCAGCTAGATCTACTGTCTTTGTTATATTATGTCAGACCAGCTACACCTGCTGTCTCTATTATATTATGACATATCAGCTAGATCTACTGTCTCTATTATATTATGACAGACCAGCTAGATCTACTGTCTCTATTATATTATCACAGACCAGCTAGATCTACTGTCTCTATTACATTATGACAGACCAGCTATGTCTACTGTCTCTATTATATTATGACAGAACAGCTACACCTGCTGTCTCTATTATATTATGACAGATCAGCTAGATCTACTGTCTCTATTATATAATGACAGACCAGCTAGATCTACTGTCTCTATTATATTATGACAGACCAGCTAGATCTACTGTCTCTATTATATTATGACATACCAGCTAAATCTACTGCCTCTATTACATTATGACAGACCAGCTAGACCTACTGTGTCTATTACATTATGACAGACCAGCTAGATCTACTGTCTCTATTTATATTATGTCAGACCAGCTAGACCTACTGTCTCTTTGTCTCTATTGTATTATGACAGACCAGCTAGATCTACTGTCTCTATTATATTATGACATACCAGCTAAATCTACTGCCTCTATAATATTATGACAGACCAGCTAGATCTACTGTCTCTATTATATTATCACAGACCAGCTAGATCTACTGTCTCTATTACATTATGACAGACCAGCTAGTTCTACTGTCTCATTTATATTATGACAGACCAGCTAGATCTACTGTGTCATTTATATGATTACAGACCAGCTAGATCTACTTTCTCTATTATATAATGACAGACCAGCTAGATCTACTGTCTCATTTATTTGATTACAGACCAGCTAGATCTACTGTCTCTATTATATTATGACAGACCAGCTAGATCTACTGTCTCTATTATATTATGACAGACCAGCTAGATCTACCGTCTCTATTACATTATGACAGACCAGCTAGACCTACTGTGTCTATTACATTATGACAGACCAGCTAGATCTACTGTCTTTGTTACATTATGACAGACCAGCTAGATCTACTGTCTCTATTATATTATGACAGACCAGCTAGATCTACTGTCTCTATTATCGTATGACAGACCAGCTACATCTACTGTCTCTATTATATTATGACAGACCAGCTAGATCTACTGTCTCGATTATAGTATGACAGACCAGCTATATCTACTGTCTCTATTACATTATGACAGACCAGCTAGATCTACTGTCTCTATTTCATTATGACAGACCAGCTAGATCTACTATCTCTATTATATTATGACAAAACAGCTAGATCTACTGTCTCTATTATATTATCACAGACCAGCTAGATCTACTGTCTCATTTATATTATGACAGACCAGCTAGATCTACTGTCTCATTTATATGATTACAGACCAGCTAGATCTACTGTCTCTATTATATAATGACAGACCAGCTAGATCTACTGTCTCTATTATATTATGACAGACCAGCTAGATCTACTGTCTCTATTATATTATGACATACCAGCTAGATCTACTGGCTCTATTACATTATGACAGACCAGCTAGACCTACTGTGTCTATTACATTATGACAGACCAGCTAGATCTACTGTCTCTATTTATATCATGTCAGACCAGCTAGACCTACTGTCTCTTTGTCTCTATTGTATTATGACAGACCAGCTATTTCTACTGTCTCTATTATATTATGACAGACCAGCTAGATCTACTGTCTTTGTTACATTATGACAGACCAGCTAGATCTACTGTCTCTATTACATTTTGACAGACCAGCTAGATCTACTGTGTCATTTATATTATGACCGACCAGATAGATCTACTGTCTCTATTATATTATGACAGACCTGCTAGATCTACTGTCTCTATTATATTGTGTCAGACCAGCTAGATCTAATGTCTCTATTATATTATCACAGACCAGCTAGATCTACCGTCTCTAATACATTATGACAGACCAGCTAGATCTACTGTCTCTCTTACATTATGACAGACCAGCTAGATCTACTGTCTCTATTACATTATGACAGACCAGCTAGATCTACTGTCTCTATTATATTATGGCAGACCAGCTATATCTAGTGTCACTATTAGCATATGACAGACCACCTAGATCTACTGTCTCTATTACATTATGACAGACCAGCTAGATCTACTGTCTTTGTTATATTATGACAGACCAGCTAGATCTACTGTCTTTGTTATATTATGTCAGACCAGCTACACCTGCTGTCTCTATTATATTATGACATATCAGCTAGATCTACTGTCTCTACTATATTATGACAGACCAGCTAGATCTACTGTCTCTATTATATTATCACAGACCAGCTAGATCTACTGTCTCTATTACATTATGACAGACCAGCTATGTCTACTGTCTCTATTATATTATGACAGAACAGCTACACCTGCTGTCTCTATTATATTATGACAGATCAGCTAGATCTACTGTCTCTATTATATAATGACAGACCAGCTAGATCTACTGTCTCTATTATATTATGACAGACCAGCTAGATCTACTGTCTCTATTATATTATGACATACCAGCTAAATCTACTGCCTCTATTACATTATGACAGACCAGCTAGACCTACTGTGTCTATTACATTATGACAGACCAGCTAGATCTACTGTCTCTATTTATATTATGTCAGACCAGCTAGACCTACTGTCTCTTTGTCTCTATTGTATTATGACAGACCAGCTATTTCTACTGTCTCTATTATATTATGACAGACCAGCTAGATCTACTGTCTTTGTTACATTATGACAGACCAGCTAGATCTACTGTCTCTATTACATTTTGACAGACCAGCTAGATCTACTGTGTCATTTATATTATGACCGACCAGATAGATCTACTGTCTCTATTATATTATGGCAGACCTGCTAGATCTACTGTCTCTATTATATTGTGTCAGACCAGCTAGATCTAATGTCTCTATTATATTATCACAGACCAGCTAGATCTACCGTCTCTAATACATTATGACAGACCAGCTAGATCTACTGTCTCTATTACATTATGACAGACCAGCTAGATCTACTGTCTCTATTACATTATGACAGACCAGCTAGATCTACTGTCTCTATTATATTATGGCAGACCAGCTATATCTAGTGTCACTATTAGAATATGACAGACCACCTAGATCTACTGTCTCTATTACATTATGACAGACCAGCTAGATCTACTGTCTTTGTTATATTATGACAGACCAGCTAGATCTACTGTCTTTGTTATATTATGTCAGACCAGCTACACCTGCTGTCTCTATTATATTATGACAGATCAGCTAGATCTACTGTCTCTATTATATTATGACAGACCAGCTAGATCTACTGTCTCTATTATATTATCACAGACCAGCTAGATCTACTGTCTCTATTACATTATGACAGACCAGCTAGTTCTACTGTGTCATTTATATTATGACCGACC
Source organism: Oncorhynchus clarkii lewisi (assembly GCF_045791955.1). NCBI lineage: Eukaryota > Metazoa > Chordata > Actinopteri > Salmoniformes > Salmonidae > Oncorhynchus > Oncorhynchus clarkii. The sequence goes on along the minus strand of NW_027258122.1, from coordinate 75,632 downwards.
AGATAGATCTACTGTCTCTATTATATTATGACAGACCTGCTAGATCTACTGTCTTTGTTACATTATGACAGACCAGCTAGATCTACTGTCTCTATTACATTTTGACAGACCAGCTAGATCTACTGTGTCATTTATATTATGACCGACCAGATAGATCTACTGTCTCTATTATATAATGACAGACCTGCTAGATCTACTGTCTCTATTATATTGTGACAGACCAGCTAGATCTAATGTCTCTATTACATTATGACAGACCAGCTAGATCTACTGTCTCTATTATATTATGGCAGACCAGCTATGTCTAGTGTCACTATTATAATATGACAGACCAGCTAGATCTACTGTCTCTATTGTACTATGACAGACCAGCTAGATCTACTGTCTAAATTACATTATGACAGACCAGCTAGATCTACTGTCTTTGTTATATTATGTCAGACCAGCTAGATCTACTGTCTTTGTTATATTATGTCAGACCAGCTAGACCTGATGTCTCTCTTATATTATGACAGACCAGCTAGACCTGATGTCTCTATTATATTATGACAGACCAGCTAGATCTACTGTCTCTATTATATTATGACAGACCAGCTATGTCTACTGTCTCTATTATATTATGACAGAACAGCTAGATCTACTGTCTCTATTATATTATCACAGACCAGCTAGATCTACTGTCTCTATTATATTATGACAGACCAGCTAGATCGACTGTCTCTATTATATTATCACAGACCAGCTAGATCTACTGGTTCTATTACATTATGACAGACCAGCTAGTTCTACTGTCTCATTTATATTATGACAGACCAGCTAGATCTACTGTCTCATTTATATGATTACAGACCAGCTAGATCTACTGTCTCTATTATATAATGACAGACCAGCTAGATCTACTGTCTCATTTATTTGATTACAGACCAGCTAGATCTACTGTCTCTATTATATAATGACAGACCAGCTAGATCTACTGTCTCTATTATATTATGACAGACCAGCTAGATCTACTGTCTCTATTATATTATGACAGACCAGCTAGATCTACTGTCTCTATTACATTATGACAGACCAGCTAGACCTACTGTGTCTATTACATTATGACAGACCAGCTAGATCTATTGTCTTTGTTACATTATGACAGACCAGCTAGATCTACTGTCTCTATTACATTATGACAGACCAGCTCGATCTACTGTCTCTATTACATTATGACAGACCAGCTAGATCTACTGTCTCTATCACATTATCACAGACCAGCTAGATCTTCTGTCTCTATTACATTATGACAGACCAGCTAGATATACTGTCTCTATTATATAATGACAGACCAGCTAGATCTACTGTCTCATTTACATTATGACAGACCAGCTAGATCTACCGTCTCATTTATATTATGACAGACCAGCTAGATCTACTGTCTCATTTATATTATTACAGACCAGCTAGATCTAATGTCTCTATTATATTATCACAGACCAGCTAGATCTACTGTCTCTATTACATTATGACAGACCAGCTAGATCTACTGTCTCTATTACATTATGACAGACCAGCTAGATCTACTGTCTCTATTACATTATGACAGACCAGCTAGATCCACTGTCTCTATTATATTATGGCAGACCAGCTATGTCTAGTGTCACTATTATAATATGACAGACCAGCTAGATCGACTGTCTCTATTGTACTATGACAGACCAGCTAGATCTACTGTCTCTATTACATTATGACAGACCAGCTATATCTACTGTCTTTGTTATATTATGACAGACCAGCTAGATCTACTGTCTTTGTTATATTATGTCAGACCAGCTAGACCTGCTGTCTCTATTATATTATGACTGACCAGCTAGATCTACTGTCTCTATTATATTATGACAGACCAGCTATGACTACTGTCTCTATTATATTATGACAGAACAGCTAGATCTACTGTCTCTATTATATTATCACAGACCAGCTAGATCTACTGTCTCTATAATATTATGACAGACCAGCTAGATCTACTGTCTCTATTATATTATCACAGACCAGCTAGATCTACTGTCTCTATTACATTATGACAGACCAGCTAGTTCTACTGTCTCATTTATATTATGACAGACCAGCTAGATCTACTGTGTCATTTATATGATTACAGACCAGCTAGATCTACTTTCTCTATTATATAATGACAGACCAGCTAGATCTACTGTCTCATTTATTTGATTACAGACCAGCTAGATCTACTGTCTCTATTATATTATGACAGACCAGCTAGATCTACTGTCTCTATTATATTATGACAGACCAGCTAGATCTACCGTCTCTATTACATTATGACAGACCAGCTAGACCTACTGTGTCTATTACATTATGACAGACCAGCTAGATCTACTGTCTTTGTTACATTATGACAGACCAGCTAGATCTACTGTCTCTATTATATTATGACAGACCAGCTAGATCTACTGTCTCTATTATCGTATGACAGACCAGCTACATCTACTGTCTCTATTATATTATGACAGACCAGCTAGATCTACTGTCTCGATTATAGTATGACAGACCAGCTATATCTACTGTCTCTATTACATTATGACAGACCAGCTAGATCTACTGTCTCTATTTCATTATGACAGACCAGCTAGATCTACTATCTCTATTATATTATGACAAAACAGCTAGATCTACTGTCTCTATTATATTATCACAGACCAGCTAGATCTACTGTCTCATTTATATTATGACAGACCAGCTAGATCTACTGTCTCATTTATATGATTACAGACCAGCTAGATCTACTGTCTCTATTATATAATGACAGACCAGCTAGATCTACTGTCTCTATTATATTATGACAGACCAGCTAGATCTACTGTCTCTATTATATTATGACATACCAGCTAGATCTACTGGCTCTATTACATTATGACAGACCAGCTAGACCTACTGTGTCTATTACATTATGACAGACCAGCTAGATCTACTGTCTCTATTTATATCATGTCAGACCAGCTAGACCTACTGTCTCTTTGTCTCTATTGTATTATGACAGACCAGCTATTTCTACTGTCTCTATTATATTATGACAGACCAGCTAGATCTACTGTCTTTGTTACATTATGACAGACCAGCTAGATCTACTGTCTCTATTACATTTTGACAGACCAGCTAGATCTACTGTGTCATTTATATTATGACCGACCAGATAGATCTACTGTCTCTATTATATTATGACAGACCTGCTAGATCTACTGTCTCTATTATATTGTGTCAGACCAGCTAGATCTAATGTCTCTATTATATTATCACAGACCAGCTAGATCTACCGTCTCTAATACATTATGACAGACCAGCTAGATCTACTGTCTCTATTACATTATGACAGACCAGCTAGATCTACTGTCTCTATTACATTATGACAGACCAGCTAGATCTACTGTCTCTATTATATTATGGCAGACCAGCTATATCTAGTGTCACTATTAGCATATGACAGACCACCTAGATCTACTGTCTCTATTACATTATGACAGACCAGCTAGATCTACTGTCTTTGTTATATTATGACAGACCAGCTAGATCTACTGTCTTTGTTATATTATGTCAGACCAGCTACACCTGCTGTCTCTATTATATTATGACATATCAGCTAGATCTACTGTCTCTATTATATTATGACAGACCAGCTAGATCTACTGTCTCTATTATATTATCACAGACCAGCTAGATCTACTGTCTCTATTACATTATGACAGACCAGCTATGTCTACTGTCTCTATTATATTATGACAGAACAGCTACACCTGCTGTCTCTATTATATTATGACAGATCAGCTAGATCTACTGTCTCTATTATATAATGACAGACCAGCTAGATCTACTGTCTCTATTATATTATGACAGACCAGCTAGATCTACTGTCTTTGTTACATTATGACAGACCAGCTAGATCTACTGTCTCTATTACATTTTGACAGACCAGCTAGATCTACTGTCTCTATTATATTATCACAGACCAGCTAGATCTACTGTCTCTATTACATTATGACAGACCAGCTAGTTCTACTGTCTCATTTATATTATGACAGACCAGCTAGATCTACTGTCTCATTTATATGATTACAGACCTGCTAGATCTACTGTCTTTGTTACATTATGACAGACCAGCTAGATCTACTGTCTCTATTACATTTTGACAGACCAGCTAGATCTACAGTGTCATTTATATTATGACCGACCAGATAGATCTACTGTCTCTATTATATAATGACAGACCTGCTAGATCTACTGTCTCTATTATATTGTGACAGACCAGCTAGATCTAATGTCTCTATTACATTATGACAGACCAGCTAGATCTACTGTCTCTATTATATTATGGCAGACCAGCTATGTCTAGTGTCACTATTATAATATGACAGACCAGCTAGATCTACTGTCTCTATTGTACTATGACAGACCAGCTAGATCTACTGTCTAAATTACATTATGACAGACCAGCTAGATCTACTGTCTTTGTTATATTATGTCAGACCAGCTAGATCTACTGTCTTTGTTATATTATGTCAGACCAGCTAGACCTGATGTCTCTCTTATATTATGACAGACCAGCTAGATCTACTGTCTCTATTATATTATGACAGACCAGCTATGTCTACTGTCTCTATTATATTATGACAGAACAGCTAGATCTACTGTCTCTATTATATTATCACAGACCAGCTAGATCTACTGTCTCTATTATATTATGACAGACCAGCTAGATCGACTGTCTCTATTATATTATGACAGAACAGCTACACCTGCTGTCTCTATTATATTATGACAGATCAGCTAGATCTACTGTCTCTATTATATAATGACAGACCAGCTAGATCTACTGTCTCTATTATATTATGACAGACCAGCTAGATCTACTGTCTCTATTATATTATGACATACCAGCTAAATCTACTGCCTCTATTACATTATGACAGACCAGCTAGACCTACTGTGTCTATTACATTATGACAGACCAGCTAGATCTACTGTCTCTATTTATATTATGTCAGACCAGCTAGACCTACTGTCTCTTTGTCTCTATTGTATTATGACAGACCAGCTATTTCTACTGTCTCTATTATATTATGACAGACCAGCTAGATCTACTGTCTTTGTTACATTATGACAGACCAGCTAGATCTACTGTCTCTATTACATTTTGACAGACCAGCTAGATCTACTGTGTCATTTATATTATGACCGACCAGATAGATCTACTGTCTCTATTATATTATGGCAGACCTGCTAGATCTACTGTCTCTATTATATTGTGTCAGACCAGCTAGATCTAATGTCTCTATTATATTATCACAGACCAGCTAGATCTACCGTCTCTAATACATTATGACAGACCAGCTAGATCTACTGTCTCTATTACATTATGACAGACCAGCTAGATCTACTGTCTCTATTACATTATGACAGACCAGCTAGATCTACTGTCTCTATTATATTATGGCAGACCAGCTATATCTAGTGTCACTATTAGAATATGACAGACCACCTAGATCTACTGTCTCTATTACATTATGACAGACCAGCTAGATCTACTGTCTTTGTTATATTATGACAGACCAGCTAGATCTACTGTCTTTGTTATATTATGTCAGACCAGCTACACCTGCTGTCTCTATTATATTATGACAGATCAGCTAGATCTACTGTCTCTATTATATTATGACAGACCAGCTAGATCTACTGTCTCTATTATATTATCACAGACCAGCTAGATCTACTGTCTCTATTACATTATGACAGACCAGCTAGTTCTACTGTCTCATTTATATTATGACAGACCAGCTAGATCTACTGTCTCATTTATATGATTACAGACCTGCTAGATCTACTGTCTTTGTTACATTATGACAGACCAGCTAGATCTACTGTCTCTATTACATTTTGACAGACCAGCTAGATCTACAGTGTCATTTATATTATGACCGACCAGATAGATCTACTGTCTCTATTATATAATGACAGACCTGCTAGATCTACTGTCTCTATTATATTGTGACAGACCAGCTAGATCTAATGTCTCTATTACATTATGACAGACCAGCTAGATCTACTGTCTCTATTATATTATGGCAGACCAGCTATGTCTAGTGTCACTATTATAATATGACAGACCAGCTAGATCTACTGTCTCTATTGTACTATGACAGACCAGCTAGATCTACTGTCTAAATTACATTATGACAGACCAGCTAGATCTACTGTCTTTGTTATATTATGTCAGACCAGCTAGATCTACTGTCTTTGTTATATTATGTCAGACCAGCTAGACCTGATGTCTCTCTTATATTATGACAGACCAGCTAGATCTACTGTCTCTATTATATTATGACAGACCAGCTATGTCTACTGTCTCTATTATATTATGACAGAACAGCTAGATCTACTGTCTCTATTATATTATCACAGACCAGCTAGATCTACTGTCTCTATTATATTATGACAGACCAGCTAGATCGACTGTCTCTATTATATTATCACAGACCAGCTAGATCTACTGGTTCTATTACATTATGACAGACCAGCTAGATCTACTGTCTCATTTATATTATGACAGACCAGCTAGATCTACTGTCTCATTTATATGATTACAGACCAGCTAGATCTACTGTCTCTATTATATAATGACAAACCAGCTAGATCTACTGTCTCATTTATTTGATTACAGACCAGCTAGATCTACTGTCTCTATTATATAATGACAGACCAGCTAGATCTACTGTCTCTATTATATTATGACAGACCAGCTAGATCTACTGTCTCTATTATATTATGACAGACCAGCTAGATCTACTGTCTCTATTACATACCTTAAGGGAACATTTCGGCATTTCGTGTATGATCAGTGAGAAAGTCCATATTGCAAATGTACGGTCCCTTACTAGACGTCCGAAATCGTTTGTAAAATTTGCGGTCGGCGTCGGGCCGTGCGGTAGGGCCAGACCTACCGGGAAGTCATCAAATGAACTTTGTCGGACATTCGGTTTCCGTTTTATAAAATAAACAAGTTTTTGACCGTTTTTCCGCTGTCCCGGAATTTCCCACAAGAGGGCATACGGAATCATATGGCAATTTGGCAAAACATCACGAATCACGACGGGGCCTTATCTCGAAAACGGAAAATATTTCGAAGCCGAAACTTGGTGAGTGTAGGTTTGGCATAATGGGCAGTTGGCCCCGAACAAGATGGCGTCTAGGCCTCGACGGTTTTTGAGTTATGGCCGTTTTTCTGGGATTAAAGGTCCTAAATGGAAATAGAGAAATTATTTTTCCACTTCAGGTCAAAGTCAAGGAGCCTCCGGTGTCAATAAAAAAAGAACCAGCCATTTATCTATCGTCATTTAAGAGAAACGGAACAATGACAACTTGGCGATGGTCACAAATAGGCGTTTTTTTTTTTCAACGGTTACAGATCCAGTTGCAGGGTGTTCATATGAATCTTTTTAAAGTGTGCTGCGGAGCTCTGCGAGATTTCTGTGATTTTCTATGATTTTCTGAAATAACACACACATACTAAACCCTCCGTAAATAACTCAGTTCTTAACGTAAAGACTTAAAACTCAGGATTCTGTAAAAGCATACCCCAATGAGGATATGTGGTGAATTATAGCTTCCTGTGCCAACCGGAAGTGCCTTAAAGGGTGTCTCAGGGGCTGTTTCGAAGGGTTAAAAAAGTGAAGATCTGTCCAAAACTTCATATATGTGATTAGGCAACCCCCATGAACTGTAAATCAGTCATTTTTCCCCAAAAAAATCAAAGGAAAAAAAATCACACTAAAACACACCTTGGATGGAGGGACGTATTGGGGTGCGTAGAGACAGACAGTGGCTGCAATAGTTAGCTTTGTTGGAGCTAAAAAAGAACCGTCAGACCTAGAGTTCCGAAACTTTAGAAACCTGTTCTAGACCTCCGGTCGATGGTGCGTGGTGAGTTACGTGGCTCTAGACGGTTCTCGGACCGAGAAACAGCCTCGTACATTTGCAATACCTTCAATTCATTTTGACCATTACAAAAATGACGACGTTTAGAAAAGTCTCAGAGACGCAAGGCTAGGTGCATTGAAACCGGCTCGGCCCATAGAGACGGACCCCAACGTTTCTGTCCGATAGCTCGTTCAAGGACCCCGTAGGAAGGCATGGAAAAAAGTGGATTTTCAGCACCAATTAGGGTTTTTCTCGGACGCCAAATGACCTATCGAGCCGAAACTCGGGATTCGGGGTCGCCTCACATAGGACTTCACATAATGTCCGAACTGGACCCGCAGCTAGAACGTAACTATGTGTTTTACCTTTTTATTATGTTTTAAACTAAAGGCGCTGTGAATTATGGGACTGCTCTGACATATGTGATAGTTGGCTTCTAAATGAGTAGTAAAAAGTGGGTTTGGTGTCATAATGACATCTAATTGACTGATGGACACTGACTTGCTAGTTGACTTTTGTGCATTTGCAATATGTTTAAACGGAGAGGGACCATCACCAAAATGGCATTCTGAAATAAACACAAAAAATGGCATCACCATAGTCTCCAGACTGTGCTGAGTTCAACGAGCTATCCCGCTTGACCGTAGCTCGCTCGGTCTAAGCGCAACGACCATTAGAAAAGTAGGCCCAAAATGAAGCCTGCCCCACAATGTCATTTGCTTTTGAGTGACAGTGAGAGAACCGTTTAGGTGAGAAGAAAAATTCCACCACATGAATGTTCCTAAGGTCCTTCCGATCCGTGCAAGCCTAACCTTGACCGTGTGGCATTAACCCTTAACAGTAAAACAGTGTTTTTTGATCTCACAGATTACAGTGTCATCTCTCCCCATAGGAATACATTGCCTGCACCCCTAATTTCAACCTGAAGTCTATATGGGTTATGAATGCCGTATGAACCTGTCTTCGGTACCAGTCCATCAGGCCACTATGAGGTCTACCTGTGTTGATTCTGAGCTTCCTGGACCAACCGGAAGTGGTTAAAATGCCCCTAAAAGTGTTTACCCATACCCTGCCTGCAGTTTGACAGACATAGTGCATTCAACCCTGTGTAAATCAGTCAGTTCTTAACGTAAGGACTTAAAACTCAGGATTCTGTAACAGCATACCCCAATGGGGATATGTGTTGATTTATAGCTTCCTGTGCCAACCGGAAGTGCCATAACTGGTGTCTCAGGGGCTGTTTCGAGGGGTTAAAAAAGTCTGATCTTTCCAAAACTTCATATGTGTGATTAGGCAACCCCCATGAACTGTAAATCAGTCATTTTTCCCAAAAAAAATCAAAGGAAAAAAAAATCACACTAAAACACACCTTGGATGGAGGGACGTATTGGGGTGCGTAGAGACAGACAGTGGCTGCAATAGTTAGCTTTGTTGGAGCTAAAAAAGAACCGTCAGACCTAGAGTTCCGAAACTTTAGAAACCTGTTCTAGACCTCCGGTTGATGGTGCGTGGTGAGTTACGTGGCTCTAGACGGTTCTCGGACCGAGAAACAGCCTCGTACATTTGCAATACCTTCAATTCATTTTGACCATTACGAAAATGACGACGTTTAGAAAAGTCTCAGAGACGCAAGGCTAGGTGCATTGAAACCGGCTCGGCCCATAGAGACGGACTCCGACGTGTCTGTCCGATAGCTCGTTCAAGGACCCCGTAGCAAGGCATGGAAAAAAGTGGATTTTCAGCACCAATTAGGGTTTTTCTCGGACACCAAATGACCTATCGAGCCGAAACTCGGGATTCGGGGTCGCCTCACATAGGCCTTCACATAATGTCCGAACTGGACCCGCAGCTAGAACGTAACTATGTGTTTTACCTTTTTATTATGTTTTAAACCGAAGGCGCTGTGAATTATGGGACTGCTCTGACATATGTGATAGTTGGCTACTAAATGAGTAGGAAAAAGTGGGTTTGGTGTCAATTGATATCCATTTGGTGTCATAATGACATCTAATTGACTGATGGACACTGACTTGCTAGTTGACTTTTGTACATTTGCAATATGTTTAAACGGAGAGGGACCATCACCAAAATGGCATTCTGAAATCAACACAAAAAATGGCATCACCATAGTCTCCAGACTGTGCCGAGTTCAAGGAGACGCCCCGCTTGACCGTAGCTCGTTCTGAGTGCAGCAAACTTGAAAAAAAGTAGGCCCAAAATGAAGCCTGCACCACAATGTCATTTGATTTTGGGTGGCAGTGAGAGAACCGTTAGGGTGAGAAGCACAATTCCACCACATGAATGTTCCTAAGGTCCTCCCGATCTGAACAAGCCTAACCTTGACCGTGTGGCATTAACCCTTCACAGTAAAACAGGGTTTTTTGATCTCACAGATTACAGTGACATCTCTCCCCATAGGAATACATAGCCTGCACCACAAAATTCAACCTGAAGCCTATATGGGTTATGAATGCCGTATGAACCTGTCTTCGGTACCAGTCCATCAGGCCACTATGAGATCTACCTGTGTCGAATCTAAGCTTCCTGGAGCAACCGGAAGTGGTTAAAATGCCCCTAAAAGTGTTTACCCATACACTGCCTGCAGTTTGATAGACATAGTGCATTCAACCCTGTGTAGATCAGTCAATTCTTAACGTAAAGACTTAAAACTCGGGATTCTTTAAGTGGCTATGTAAATCAAGACATGTGTTTACTTATAGCTTCCTGTGCCAACCGGAAGTGCCTTTAATTGGGTCACACTCTCTGTTTCGAAGGGTTAAAAAAGTCACATCTCTCCAAAACTTCATATGTGTGACTAGGTAACCCTTCTGAACTGTAAATCAGTCATTAATCCCAACAGATGTCAAAGAAAAGCTCCCTCACACACACACAGGAAGGATGGAGTGATAAAGTGCGGTGCTTAAAGACACAGAGAGCAGGAAATGGCATTACCATAATCCCTAGGCCGTACCGAGTTCAGCGAGATATCCCGCTTGACCGTAGCTCGCTCGGTCTAGGCGCAGCGAGCATTAGAATAGTAGGCCCAAAATGAAGCCTGCACCACAATGTCATTTGCTTTTGGGTGACAGTGAGAGAACCGTTAGAGTGAGAAGAAAAATTGCACCACATGAATGTTCCTAAGGTCCTCCCGATCTGAACAAGCCTAACCTTGACCGTGTGGCATTAACCCTTAACAGTAAAACAGTGTTTTTTAATCTCACAGATTACAGTGTCATCTCTCCCCATAGGAATACATTGCCTGCACCCCTAATTTCAACCTGAGGCCTATGTGGGTTATGAATGCCGTATGAACCTGTCTTCGGTACCAGTCCATCAGGCCACTATGAGGTCTACCTGTGTTGATTCTAAGCTTCCTGGACCAACCGGAAGTGGTTAAAATGCCCCTAAAAGTGTTTACCCATACACTGCATGCAGTTTGATAGACATAGTGCATTCAACCCTGTGTAGATCAGTCAATTCTTAACGTAAGGACTTAAAACTCAGGATTCTGTAACAGCATACCCCAATGAGGATATGTGTTGATTTATAACTTCCTGTGCCAACCGGAAGTGCCATAATTGGTGTCTCAGGGGCTGTTTCGAAGGGTTAAAAAAGTCTGATCTTTCCAAAACTTCATATGTGTGATTAGGCAACCCCCATGAACTGTAAATCAGTCATTTTTCCCAAAAAAATTCAAAGGAAAAAAAAATCACACTAAAACACAACTTGGAAGGAGGGACGTATTGGGGTGCGTAGAGACAGACAGTGGCTCCAATAGTTAGCTTTGTTGGAGCTAAAAAAGAACCGTCGGACCTAGAGTTCCGAAACTTTAGAAACCTGTTCTAGACCTCCCGTAGATGGTGCGTGGTGAGTTACGTGGCTCTAGAAGGTTCTCGGACCGAGAAACAGCCTCGTACATTTGAAATAACTTCAATTCATTTTTGCATCACGAAAATGACGACATTTAGAAATGTCCCAGAGTCGCAAGACTAGGTGCATTGCGAACGTCTTGGCCCATATAGACAGACCCCAACGTTTCTGTCCAATAGCTCATTCAAGGACCCCGTAGCAAGTCATGGAAAATAGTGGATTTTCAGCACCAATTAGGGTTTTTCTCGGACACCAAATGACCTATCGAGCCGAAACTTGGGATTCGGGGTCGCCTCAGCTAGGCCAACACATAACATAAGAAATGGACCCGCAGCTAGAACGTAACTACGTGTTTTATGGTTTTTTTTATGGTTTGAACCGAAGGGGTTGTGAATTTTGGGCCAGCTCTGAAGTATGTAATAGTTGGCTACTAAACGAGTTGGAAAAAGTGGGTTTGGTGTCAGTTTGTATCAGTTTGGTGGTCAGAATGATATCTAATTGACTGATGGACTCTTGTCCACTTGACTCTTGTACATTTGCAATATGATCCTATAGTGAAAAAACATCACCAAAAGCGACATTCTGAAATCAACCCAAACGAGCGATTGAGATGACCCAGAATCACTGCAAAGCCATCCCGAGTTCATCGGGCCATTCAATTTCACATTCCTGCAAGATTTTTATAGCATGACAAATTCGTGATGGTACCTGCCCTTTAAAACATATTGCAAATGCACAGTGACTTTGAAAAAGTAAGAAACAAAAAAAAATACATCTAAAAAATTTTGAGCATGACAAATTCGTGATGGTACCTGCCCATTGAAACATATTGCAAATGCACAGTGACTTTGAAAAAGTAAGGAAACATAAACAAAAAAAATCCAAAATGTTTATTTTTGGGTGACCAGTTGCACGTGCATTTGCAATATGATTCTATAGTGAAAAAACATATTGCAAATGCACAGTGACTTTGAAAAAGTAAGGAAACATAAACAAAAAAAATCTAAAATGTTTTGGGGGGGATGACCAGTTGCATGTGCATTTGCAATATGATTCTATAGTGAAAAAACATATTGCAAATGCACAGTGACTTTGAAAAAGTAAGGAAAAATAAACAAAAAAAATCTAAATTTTTTTGGGGGGGATGACCAGTTGCACGTGCATTTGCAATATGATTCTATAGTGAAAAAACATATTGCAAATGCACAGTGACTTTGAAAAAGTAAGGAAAAATAAACAAAAAAAATCTAATATTTTTTTTGGGGGGATGACCAGTTGCACGTGCATTTGCAATATGATTCTATAGTGAAAAAACATATTGCAAATGCACAGTGACTTTGAAAAAGTAAGGAAACATAAACAAAAAAAATCTAAATTTTTTTGGGGGGGATGACCAGTTGCATGTGCATTTGCAATATGATTCTATAGTGAAAAAACATATTGCAAATGCACAGTGACTTTGAAAAAGTAAGGAAACATAAACAAAAAAAATCTAAATTTTTTGGGGGGGGATGACCAGTTGCATGTGCATTTGCAATATGATTCTATAGTGAAAAAACATATTGCAAATGCACAGTGACTTTGAAAAAGTAAGGAAAAATAAACAAAAAAAATCTAAAATTTTTTTTGGGGGATGACCAGTTGCACGTGCATTTGCAATATGATTCTATAGTGAAAAAACATATTGCAAATGCACAGTGACTTTGAAAAAGTAAGGAAACATAAACAAAAAAAATCTAAATTTTTTTTGGGGGGATGACCAGTTGCATGTGCATTTGCAATATGATTCTATAGTGAAAAAACATATTGCAAATGCACAGTGACTTTGAAAAAGTAAGGAAACATAAACAAAAAAAATCTAAATTTTTTTGGGGGGGATGACCAGTTGCATGTGCATTTGCAATATGATTCTATAGTGAAAAAACATATTGCAAATGCACAGTGACTTTGAAAAAGTAAGGAAAAATAAACAAAAAAAATCTAAAATTTTTTTGGGGGGATGACCAGTTGCACGTGCATTTGCAATATGATTCTATAGTGAAAAAACATATTGCAAATGCACAGTGACTTTGAAAAAGTAAGGAAAAATAAACAAAAAAAATCTAAAATTTTTTTGGGGGGATGACCAGTTGCATGTGCATTTGCAATATGATTCTATAGTGAAAAAACATATTGCAAATGCACAGTGACTTTGAAAAAGTAAGGAAACATAAACAAAAAAAATCCAAAATTTTTATTTTTGGGTGACCAGTTGCACGTGCATTTGCAATATGATTCTATAATGAAAAAACATATTGCAAATGCACAGTGACTTTGAAAAAGTAAGGAAACATAAACAAAAAAAATCTAAATTTTTTTGGGGGGGATGACCAGTTGCATGTGCATTTGCAATATGATTCTATAGTGAAAAAACATATTGCAAATGCACAGTGACTTTGAAAAAGTAAGGTAAAAAAAAAAAAAAAATCTAAATTTTTTTGGGGGGGATGACCAGTTGCATGTGCATTTGCAATATGATTCTATAGTGAAAAAACATATTGCAAATGCACAGTGACTTTGAAAAAGTAAGGTAAAAAAAAAAAAAAAATCTAAATTTTTTTTGGGGGGATGACCAGTTGCACGTGCATTTGCAATATGATTCTATAGTGAAAAAACATATTGTAAATGCACAGTGACTTTGAAAAAGTAAGGAAACATAAACAAAAAAAATCTAAATTTTTTTGGGGGGGGGTGACCAGTTGCATGTGCATTTGCAATATGATTCTATAGTGAAAAAACATATTGCAAATGCACAGTGACTTTGAAAAAGTAAGGAAACATAAACAAAAAAAATCTAAACATTTTTTTTTGGGTGAGCAGTTGCACGTGCATTTGCAATATGATTCTATAGTGAAAAAACATCACCAAAAGCGACATTCTGAAATCAACCCAAACGAGCGATTGAGATGACCCAGAATCACTGCAAAGCCATCCCGAGTTCATCGGGCCAGTCAATTTCACATTCCTGCAGGATTTTTATAGCATGACAAATTCGTGATGGTACCTGCCCATTAAAACATATTGCAAATGCACAGTGACTTTGAAAAAGTAAGGAAACATAGAAAAAAAAATTATTTTTTTTGGGGTTACCAGTTGCACATTTCAGATCACCAGTTGCACATTTCAGATCACCAGTTGCACATTTCAGATCACCAGTTGCACGGAGGAAAATCGTTACTTTTGACTTTGACTTTTGACTTCCTATGAAATCATATTCCAAATGGAGAAAACATATGCCTTATGCACTAGTAAAAATAAAAAATAAATGATTATAAAGTATGACTAAAGTATGTTGATAAAGTTCTTATACATGTGTAATTGACATAAAAATTGAAAGAATTTTGAAAAACGGTCCAGAAAGCACTTTTTTAAGGATGTGTGAAGTTTTTTACCAAATTTTGACATTTTTGACTTTTGACTTTTGACTTCCTATGAAATCATATTGCAAATGGACAAAACATATGCCTTATGCGCATGTAATTAAAAAAAAACAAATTGATATCAAAATTGGACAAAAGTATATTCATACAGTTCTTACACATGTGTAATTGACAAAAAAAGCGAAAGAATTTCGAAAAAAGGCCCAGAAAGCACTTTTTTAAGGGGTAAAAAGTTTTTGAAAAAAATATCATTTTTTCAAAATTTTTCTTTTGGATGTTGACTTGGGTTGCATTTCCAATATGAAAAACCCAGGTGGAGCGCACTCGCCCCCTGTTGGATTTTTGAGGTGTTACAATTGGCAATTGCCATATGGCATTTGCCATATACTTTGCACGAATCAACGCCGCTTTGGGTGGTATTGGACATCGTGTACATGGTTTGTCCAATGCCAATATCTTGACATTCATTTTTGTACAAATCAGGGGGGTATTCCCTTACATTATGACAGACCAGCTAGACCTACTGTGTCTATTACATTATGACAGACCAGCTAGATCTATTGTCTTTGTTACATTATGACAGACCAGCTAGATCTACTGTCTCTATTACATTATGACAGACCAGCTAGATATACTGTCTCTATTATATAATGACAGACCAGCTAGATCTACTGTCTCTTTTATATAATGACAGACCAGCTAGATCTACTGTCTCATTTACATTATGACAGACCAGCTAGATCTACCGTCTCATTTATATTATGACAGACCAGCTAGATCTACTGTCTCATTTATATTATTACAGACCAGCTAGATCTAATGTCTCTGTTATATTATCACAGACCAGCTAGATCTACTGTCTCTATTACATTATGACAGACCAGCTAGATCTACTGTCTCTATTACATTATGACAGACCAGCTAGATCTACTGTCTCTATTACATTATGACAGACCAGCTAGATCCACTGTCTCTATTATATTATGGCAGACCAGCTATGTCTAGTGTCACTATTATAATATGACAGACCAGCTAGATCGACTGTCTCTATTGTACTATGACAGACCAGCTAGATCTACTGTCTCTATTACATTATGACAGACCAGCTATATCTACTGTCTTTGTTATATTATGACAGACCAGCTAGATCTACTGTCTTTGTTATATCTCTATTATATTATGACTGACCAGCTAGATCTACTGTCTCTATTATATTATGACAGACCAGCTATGTCTACTGTCTCTATTATATTATGACAGAACAGCTAGATCTACTGTCTCTATTATATTATCACAGACCAGCTAGATCTACTGTCTCTATAATATTATGACAGACCAGCTAGATCTACTGTCTCTATTATATTATCACAGACCAGCTAGATCTACTGTCTCTATTACATTATGACAGACCAGCTAGTTCTACTGTCTCATTTATATTATGACAGACCAGCTAGATCTACTGTGTCATTTATATGATTACAGACCAGCTAGATCTACTTTCTCTATTATATAATGACAGACCAGCTAGATCTACTGTCTCATTTATTTGATTACAGACCAGCTAGATCTACTGTCTCTATTATATTATGACAGACCAGCTAGATCTACTGTCTCTATTATATTATGACAGACCAGCTAGATCTACCGTCTCTATTACATTATGACAGACCAGCTAGACCTACTGTGTCTATTACATTATGACAGACCAGCTAGATCTACTGTCTTTGTTACATTATGACAGACCAGCTAGATCTACTGTCTCTATTATATTATGACAGACCAGCTAGATCTACTGTCTCTATTATCGTATGACAGACCAGCTACATCTACTGTCTCTATTATATTATGACAGACCAGCTAGATCTACTGTCTCTATTATAGTATGACAGACCAGCTATATCTACTGTCTCTATTACATTATGACAGACCAGCTAGATCTACTGTCTCTATTTCATTATGACAGACCAGCTAGATCTACTGTCTCTATTATATTATGACAAAACAGCTAGATCTACTGTCTCTATTATATTATCACAGACCAGCTAGATCTACTGTCTCATTTATATTATGACAGACCAGCTAGATCTACTGTCTCATTTATATGATTACAGACCAGCTAGATCTACTGTCTCTATTATATAATGACAGACCAGCTAGATCTACTGTCTCTATTATATTATGACAGACCAGCTAGATCTACTGTCTCTATTATATTATGACAGACCAGCTAGATCTACTGTGTCATTTATATTATGACCGACCAGATAGATCTACTGTCTCTATTATATTATCACAGACCAGCTAGATCTACTGTCTCTAATACATTATGACAGACCAGCTAGATCTACTGTCTCTATTACATTATGACAGACCAGCTAGATCTACTGTCTCTATTACATTATGACAGACCAGCTAGATCTACTGTCTCTATTATATTATGGCAGACCAGCTATATCTAGTGTCACTATTAGAATATGACAGACCACCTAGATCTACTGTCTCTATTACATTATGACAGACCAGCTAGATCTACTGTCTTTGTTATATTATGACAGACCAGCTAGATCTACTGTCTTTGTTATATTATGTCAGACCAGCTACACCTGCTGTCTCTATTATATTATGACAGATCAGCTAGATCTACTGTCTCTATTATATTATGACAGACCAGCTAGATCTACTGTCTCTATTATATTATCACAGACCAGCTAGATCTACTGTCTCTATTACATTATGACAGACCAGCTAGTTGTACTGTCTCATTTATATTATGACAGACCAGCTAGATCTACTGTCTCATTTATATGATTACAGACCAGCTAGATCTACTGTCTCTATTATATAATGACAGACCAGCTAGATCTACTTTCTCTATTATATTATGACAGACCAGCTAGATCTACTGTCTCTATTATATTATGACAGACCAGCTAGATCTACTGTCTCTATTATCGTATGACAGACCAACTACATCTACTGTCTCTATTATATTATGACAGACCAGCTAGATCTACTGTCTCTATTATAGTATGACAGACCAGCTATATCTACTGTCTCTATTACATTATGACAGACCAGCTAGATCTAATGTCTCTATTACATTATGACAGACCAGCTAGATCTACTGTCTCTATTATATTATGACAAAACAGCTAGATCTACTGTCTCTATTATATTATCACAGACCAGCTAGATCTACTGTCTCATTTATATTATGACAGACCAGCTAGATCTACTGTCTCATTTATATGATTACAGACCAGCTAGATCTACTGTCTCTATTATATAATGACAGACCAGCTAGATCTACTGTCTCTATTACATTATGACAGACCAGCTAGATCTACTGTCTTTGTTACATTATGACAGACCAGCTAGATCTACTGTCTCTATTATATTATGACAGACCAGCTAGATCTACTGTCTCTATTATCGTATGACAGACCAGCTACATCTACTGTCTCTATTATATTATGACAGACCAGCTAGATCTACTGTCTCTATTATAGTATGACAGACCAGCTATATCTACTGTCTCTATTACATTATGACAGACCAGCTAGATCTACTGTCTCTATTACATTATGACAGACCAGCTAGATCTACTGTCTCTATTATATTATGACAAAACAGCTAGATCTACTGTCTCTATTATATTATCACAGACCAGCTAGATCTACTGTCTCATTTATATTATGACAGACCAGCTAGATCTACTGTCTCATTTATATGATTACAGACCAGCTAGATCTACTGTCTCTATTATATAATGACAGACCAGCTAGATCTACTGTCTCTATTATATTATGACAGACCAGCTAGATCTACTGTCTCTATTATATTATGACAGACCAGCTAGATCTACCGGCTCTATTACATTATGACAGACCAGCTAGACCTACTGTGTCTATTACATTATGACAGACCAGCTAGATCTACTGTCTCTATTTATATTATGTCAGACCAGCTAGACCTACTGTCTCTTTGTCTCTATTGTATTATGACAGACCAGCTATTTCTACTGTCTCTATTATATTATGACAGACCTACTGGATCTACTGTCTTTGTTACATTATGACAGACCAGCTAGATCTACTGTCTCTATTACATTTTGACAGACCAGCTAGATCTACTGTGTCATTTATATTATGACCGACCAGATAGATCTACTGTCTCTATTATATTATGACAGACCTGCTAGATGTACTGTCTCTATTATATTGTGTCAGACCAGTTAGATCTAATGTCTCTATTATATTATCACAGACCAGCTAGATCTACTGTCTCTAATACATTATGACAGAACAGCTAGATCTACTGTCTCTATTACATTATGACAGACCAGCTAGATCTACTGTCTCTATTACATTATGACAGACCAGCTAGATCTACTGTCTTTGTTATATTATGACAGACCAGCTAGATCTACTGTCTTTGTTATATTATGTCAGACCAGCTACACCTGCTGTCTCTATTATATTATGACAGATCAGCTAGATCTACTGTCTCTATTATATTATGACAGACCAGCTAGATCTACTGTCTCTATTATATTATCACAGACCAGCTAGATCTACTGTCTCTATTACATTATGACAGACCAGCTAGTTCTACTGTCTCATTTATATTATGACAGACCAGCTAGATCTACTGTCTCATTTATATGATTACAGACCAGCTAGATCTACTGTCTCTATTATATAATGACAGACCAGCTAGATCTACTGTCTCATTTATATGATTACAGACCAGCTAGATCTACTGTCTCTATTATATAATAACAGACCAGCTAGATCTACTGTCTCTATTATATTATGACAGACCAGCTAGATCTACTGTCTCTATTATATTATGACAGACCAGCTAGATCTACTGTCTCTATTATATTATGACAGACCAGCTAGATCTACTGTCTCTATTATCGTATGACAGACCAACTACATCTACTGTCTCTATTATATTATGACAGACCAGCTAGATCTACTGTCTCTATTATAGTATGACAGACCAGCTATATCTACTGTCTCTATTACATTATGACAGACCAGCTAGATCTAATGTCTCTATTACATTATGACAGACCAGCTAGATCTACTGTCTCTATTATATTATGACAAAACAGCTAGATCTACTGTCTCTATTATATTATCACAGACCAGCTAGATCTACTGTCTCATTTATATTATGACAGACCAGCTAGATCTACTGTCTCATTTATATGATTACAAACCAGCTAGATCTACTGTCTCTATTATATAATGACAGACCAGCTAGATCTACTGTCTCTATTACATTATGACAGACCAGCTAGATCTACTGTCTTTGTTACATTATGACAGACCAGCTAGATCTACTGTCTCTATTATATTATGACAGACCAGCTAGATCTACTGTCTCTATTATCGTATGACAGACCAGCTACATCTACTGTCTCTATTATATTATGACAGACCAGCTAGATCTACTGTCTCTATTATAGTATGACAGACCAGCTATATCTACTGTCTCTATTACATTATGACAGACCAGCTAGATCTACTGTCTCTATTACATTATGACAGACCAGCTAGATCTACTGTCTCTATTATATTATGACAAAACAGCTAGATCTACTGTCTCTATTATATTATCACAGACCAGCTAGATCTACTGTCTCATTTATATTATGACAGACCAGCTAGATCTACTGCCTCATTTATATGATTACAGACCAGCTTGATCTACTGTCTCTATTATATAATGACAGACCAGCTAGATCTACTGTCTCTATTATATTATGACAGACCAGCTAGATCTACTGTCTCTATTATATTATGACAGACCAGCTAGATCTACTGGCTCTATTACATTATGACAGACCAGCTAGACCTACTGTGTCTATTACATTATGACAGACCAGCTAGATCTACTGTCTCTATTTATATTATGTCAGACCAGCTAGACCTACTGTCTCTTTGTCTCTATTGTATTATGACAGACCAGCTATTTCTACTGTCTCTATTATATTATGACAGACCTACTAGATCTACTGTCTTTGTTACATTATGACAGACCAGCTAGATCTACTGTCTCTATTACATTTTGACAGACCAGCTAGATCTACTGTGTCATTTATATTATGACCGACCAGATAGATCTACTGTCTCTATTATATTATGACAGACCTGCTAGATCTACTGTCTCTATTATATTGTGTCAGACCAGCTAGATCTAATGTCTCTATTATATTATCACAGACCAGCTAGATCTACTGTCTCTAATACATTATGACAGAACAGCTAGATCTACTGTCTCTATTACATTATGACAGACCAGCTAGATCTACTGTCTCTATTACATTATGACAGACCAGCTAGATCTACTGTCTCTATTATATTATGGCAGACCAGCTATATCTAGTGTCACTATTATAATATGACAGACCACCTAGATCTACTGTCTCTATGACATTATGACAGACCAGCTAGATCTACTGTCTTTGTTATATTATGACAGACCAGCTAGATCTACTGTCTTTGTTATATTATGTCAGACCAGCTAGACCTGCTGTCTCTATTATATTATGACAGATCAGCTAGATCTACTGTCTCTATTATATTATGACAGACCAGCTAGATCTACTGTCTCTATTATATTATCACAGACCAGCTAGATCTACTGTCTCTATTACATTATGACAGACCAGCTAGTTCTACTGTCTCATTTATATTATGACAGACCAGCTAGATCTACTGTCTCATTTATATGATTACAGACCAGCTAGATCTACTGTCTCTATTATATAATGACAGACCAGCTAGATCTACTGTCTCTATTATATGATGACAGACCAGCTAGATCTACTGTCTCTATTATATAATAACAGACCAGCTAGATCTACTGTCTCTATTA
Source organism: Oncorhynchus clarkii lewisi (assembly GCF_045791955.1). Lineage (NCBI taxonomy): Eukaryota > Metazoa > Chordata > Actinopteri > Salmoniformes > Salmonidae > Oncorhynchus > Oncorhynchus clarkii. The sequence continues at coordinate 53,484 of NW_027258122.1, read as the reverse complement.
TATTATGACAGACCAGCTAGATCTACTGTCTCTATTATATTATGACAGACCAGCTAGATCTACTGTCTCTATTATATTATGACAGACCAGCTAGATCTACTGTCTCTATTATCGTATGACAGACCAGCTACATCTACTGTCTCTATTATATTATGACAGACCAGCTAGATCTACTGTCTCTATTATAGTATGACAGACCAGCTATATCTACTGTCTCTATTACATTATGACAGACCAGCTAGATCTAATGTCTCTATTACATTATGACAGACCAGCTAGATCTACTGTCTCTATTATATTATGACAAAACAGCTAGATCTACTGTCTCTATTATATTATCACAGACCAGCTAGATCTACTGTCTCATTTATATTATGACAGACCAGCTACATCTACTGTCTCATTTATATGATTACAGACCAGCTAGATCTACTGTCTCTATTATATAATGACAGACCAGCTAGATCTACTGTCTCTATTATATTATGACAGACCAGCTAGATCTACTGGCTCTATTACATTATGACAGACCAGCTAGACCTACTGTGTCTATTACATTATGACAGACCAGCTAGATCTACTGTCTCTATTTATATTATGTCAGACCAGCTAGACCTACTGTCTCTATTATATTATGACAGACCAGCTAGATCTACTGTGTCATTTATATTATGACCGACCAGATAGATCTACTGTCTCTATTATATTATGACAGACCTGCTAGATCTACTGTCTCTATTATATTGTGTCAGACCAGCTAGATCTAATGTCTCTATTATATTATCACAGACCAGCTAGATCTACTGTCTCTATTACATTATGACAGACCAGCTAGATCTACTGTCTCTATTACATTATGACAGACCAGCTAGATCTACTGTCTCTATTATATTATGGCAGACTAGCTATATCTAGTGTCACTATTATAATATGACCGACCAGCTAGATCTACTGTCTCTATTACATTATGACAGACCAGCTAGATCTACTGTCTTTGTTATATTATGACAGACCAGCTAGATCTACTGTCTTTGTTATATTATATCAGACCAGCTAGACCTGCTGTCTCTATTATATTATGACAGATCAGCTAGATCTACTGTCTCATTTATATGATTACAGACCAGCTAGATCTACTGTCTCTATTATATAATGACAGACCAGCTAGATCTACTGTCTCATTTATATGATTACAGACCAGATAGATCTACTGTCTCTATTATATAATAACAGACCAGCTAGATCTACTGTCTCTATTATATTATGACAGACCAGCTAGATCTACTGTCTCTATTATATTATGACAGACCAGCTAGATCTACTGTCTTTATTATATTATGACAGACCAGCTAGATCTACTGTCTCTATTATCGTATGACAGACCAGCTAGATCTACTGTCTCTATTATCGTATGACAGACCAGCTACATCCACTGTGTCATTTATATTATGACCGACCAGATAGATCTACTGTCTCTATTATATTATGACAGACCTGCTAGATCTACTGTCTCTATTATATTGTGTCAGACCAGCTAGATCTAATGTCTCTATTATATTATCACAGACCAGCTAGATCTACTGTCTCTAATACATTATGACAGACCAGCTAGATCTACTGTCTCTATTACATTATGACAGACCAGCTAGATCTACTGTCTCTATTACATTATGACAGACCAGCTAGATCTACTGTCTCTAAAATATTATGGCAGACCAGCTATATCTAGTGTCACTATTATAATATGACAGACCAGCTAGATCTACTGTCTCTATTACATTATGACAGACCAGCTAGATCTACTGTCTCTATTATATTATCACAGACCAGCTAGATCTACTGTCTCTATTATATTATGACAGACCACCTAGATCTACTGTCTCTATTATCGTATGACAGACCAGCTAGATCTACTGTCTCTATTATATTATGACAGACCAGCTAGATCTACTGTCTCTATTATAGTATGACAGACCAGCTATATCTACTGTCTCTATTACATTATGACAGACCAGCTAGATCTACTGTCTCTATTCCATTATGACAGACCAGCTAGATCTACTGTCTCTATTACATTATGACAGACCAGCTAGATCTACTGTCTCTATTATATTTTGACAGACAAGCTAGATCTACTGTCTCTATTATATAATGACAGACCATCTAGATCTACTGTCTCATTTATATGATTACAGACCAGCTAGATCTACTGTCTCTATTATATAATAACAGACCAGCTAGATCTACTGTCTCTATTATATTATGACAGACCAGCTAGACCTACTGTGTCTATTACATTATGACAGACCAGCTAGATCTACTGTCTCTATTATATTATGACAGACCACCTAGATCTACTGTCTCTATTATATTTTGACAGACCAGCTAGATCTACTGTCTCTATTACATTATGACAGACCAGCTAGATCTACTGTCTCTATTACATTATGACAGACCAGCTCGATCTACTGTCTCTATTACTATATGACAGAACAGCTAGATCTACTGTCTCTATTACATTATGACAGACCAGCTAGATCTACTGTCTCTATCACATTATCACAGACCAGCTAGATCTTCTGTCTCTATTACATTATGACAGACCAGCTAGATATACTGTCTCTAGTATATAATGACAGACCAGCTAGATCTACTGTCTCTATTATATAATGACAGACCAGCTAGATCTACTGTCTCATTTACATTATGACAGACCAGCTAGATCTACTGTCTCATTTATATTATGACAGACAAGCTAGATCTACTGACTCTATTATATAATGACAGACCAGCTAGATCTACTGTCTCTATTATATTATGACAGGCCAGCTAGATCTACTGTCTCTATTATATTATGACAGACCAGCTAGATCTACTGTCTCTATTATATTATGACAGACCAGCTAGATCTACTGTCTCTATTATATTATGGCAGACCAGCTATGTCTAGTGTCACTATTATAATATGACAGACCAGCTAGATCTACTGTCTCTATTATATTATGACAGACCAGCTAGATCTACTGTCTCTATTATATTATGACAGACCAGCTAGATCTACTGTCTCTGTTATATTATGACAGAACAGCTAGATCTACTGTCTCTATTATATTATCACAGACCAGCTAGATCTACTGTCTCTATTATATTATGACAGACCAGCTAGATCTACTGTCTCTATTACATTATGACAGACCAGCTAGTTCTACTGTCTCATTTATATTATGACAGACCAGCTAGATCTACTGTCTCATTTATATGATTACAGATCAGCTAGATCTACTGTCTCTATTACTTTATGACAGACCAGCTAGTTCTACTGTCTCATTTATATTATGACAGACCAGCTAGATCTACTGTCTCATTTATATGATTACAGACCAGCTAGATCTACTGTCTCTATTACATTATGACAGACCAGCTAGACCTACTGTGTCTATTACATTATGATAGACCAGCGAGATCTACTGTCTCTATTTATATTATGTCAGACCAGCTAGACCTACTGTCTCTATTTTATTATGACAGACCAGCTAGATCTACTGTCTCTATTATATTATGACAGACCAGCTAGACCTACTGTGTCTATTACATTATGACAGACCAGCTAGATCTACTGTCTCTATTATATTATGACAGACCACCTAGATCTACTGTCTCTATTATCGTATGACAGACCATCTAGATCTACTGTCTCTATTATATTATGACAGACCAGCTAGATCTACTGTCTCTATTATAGTATGACAGACCAGCTACATCTACTGTCTCTATTACATTATGACAGACCAGCTAGAACTACTGTCTCTATTACATTATGACAGACCAGCTAGATCTACTGTCTCTATTACATTATGACAGACCAGCTAGATCTACTGTCTCTATTATATTTTGACAGACCAGCTAGATCTACTGTCTCTATTACATTATGACAGACCAGCTAGATCTACTGTCTCTATTACATTATGACAGACCAGCTCGATCTACTGTCTCTATTACTATATGACAGAACAGCTAGATCTACTGTCTCTATTACATTATGACAGACCAGCTAGATCTACTGTCTCTATCACATTATCACAGACCAGCTAGATCTTCTGTCTCTATTACATTATGACAGACCAGCTAGATATACTGTCTCTAGTATATAATGACAGACCAGCTAGATCTACTGTCTCTATTATATAATGACAGACCAGCTAGATCTACTGTCTCATTTACATTATGACAGACCAGCTAGATCTACTGTCTCATTTATATTATGACAGACAAGCTAGATCTACTGTCTCATTTATATTATTACAGATCAGCTAGATCTACTGACTCTATTATATAATGACAGACCAGCTAGATCTACTGTCTCTATTATATTATGACAGGCCAGCTAGATCTACTGTCTCTATTATATTATGACAGACCAGCTAGATCTACTGTCTCTATTATATTATGACAGACCAGCTAGATCTACTGTCTCTATTATATTATGGCAGACCAGCTATGTCTAGTGTCACTATTATAATATGACAGACCAGCTAGATCTACTGTCTCTATTATATTATGACAGACCAGCTAGATCTACTGTCTCTATTATATTATGACAGACCAGCTAGATCTACTGTCTCTGTTATATTATGACAGAACAGCTAGATCTACTGTCTCTATTATATTATCACAGACCAGCTAGATCTACTGTCTCTATTATATTATGACAGACCAGCTAGATCTACTGTCTCTATTACATTATGACAGACCAGCTAGTTCTACTGTCTCATTTATATTATGACAGACCAGCTAGATCTACTGTCTCATTTATATGATTACAGATCAGCTAGATCTACTGTCTCTATTACTTTATGACAGACCAGCTAGTTCTACTGTCTCATTTATATTATGACAGACCAGCTAGATCTACTGTCTCATTTATATGATTACAGACCAGCTAGATCTACTGTCTCTATTACATTATGACAGACCAGCTAGACCTACTGTGTCTATTACATTATGATAGACCAGCGAGATCTACTGTCTCTATTTATATTATGTCAGACCAGCTAGACCTACTGTCTCTATTTTATTATGACAGACCAGCTAGATCTACTGTCTCTATGTCTCTATTGTATTATGACAGACCAGCTATTTCTACTGTCTCTATTATATTATGACAGACCTGCTAGATCTACTGTCTTTGTTACATTATGACAGACCAGCTAGATCTACTGTCTCATTTATATTATGACAGACCAGCTAGATCTACTGTCTATATTATATTATGACAGACCAGCTAGATCTACTGTCTCTATTATATTATCACAGACCAGCTAGATCTACTGGTTCTATTACATTATGACAGACCAGCTAGTTCTACTGTCTCATTTATATTATGACAGACCAGCTAGATCTACTGTCTCATTAATATGATTACAGACCAGCTAGATCTACTGTCTCTATTATATAATGACAGAGCAGCTAGATCTACTGTCTCATTTATATGATTACAGACCAGCTAGATCTACTGTCTCTGTTATATAATAACAGACCAGCTAGATCTACTGTCTCTATTATATTATGACAGACCAGCTAGATCTACTGTCTCTATGATATTATGACAGACCAGCTAGATCTACTGTCTCTATTACATTATGACAGACCAGCTAGACCTACTGTGTCTATTACATTATGACAGACCAGCTAGATCTACTTTCTTTGTTACATTATGACAGACCAGCTAGATCTACTGTCTCTATTATATTATGACAGACCACCTAGATCTACTGTCTCTATTATCGTATGACAGACCAGCTAGATCTACTGTCTCTATTATATTATGACAGACCAGCTAGATCTACTGTCTCTATTATAGTATGACAGACCAGCTATATCTACTGTCTCTATTACATTATGACAGACCAGCTAGATCTACTGTCTCTATTCCATTATGACAGACCAGCTAGATCTACTGTCTCTATTACATTATGACAGACCAGCTAGATCTACTGTCTCTATTATATTTTGACAGACCAGCTAGATCTACTGTCTCTATTACATTATGACAGACCAGCTAGATCTACTGTCTCTATTACATTATGACAGACCAGCTCGATCTACTGTCTCTATTACATTATGACAGAACACCTAGATCTACTGTCTCTATTACATTATGACAGACCAGCTAGATCTACTGTCTCTATCACATTATCACAGACCAGCTAGATCTTCTGTCTCGATTACATTATGACAGACCAGCTAGATATACTGTCTCTATTATATAATGACAGACCAGCTAGATCTAATTTCTCTATTATATAATGACAGACCAGCTAGATCTACTGTCTCTATTATATTATGGCAGACCAGCTATATCTAGTGTCACTATTATAATATGACAGACCAGCTAGATCTACTGTCTCTATTACATTATGACAGACCAGCTAGATCTACTGTCTCTATTATATTATCACAGACCAGCTAGATCTACTGTCTCTATTATATTATGACAGACCACCTAGATCTACTGTCTCTATTATCGTATGACAGACCAGCTAGATCTACTGTCTCTATTATATTATGACAGACCAGCTAGATCTACTGTCTCTATTATAGTATGACAGACCAGCTATATCTACTGTCTCTATTACATTATGACAGACCAGCTAGATCTACTGTCTCTATTCCATTATGACAGACCAGCTAGATCTACTGTCTCTATTACATTATGACAGACCAGCTAGATCTACTGTCTCTATTATATTTTGACAGACAAGCTAGATCTACTGTCTCTATTATATAATGACAGACCATCTAGATCTACTGTCTCATTTATATGATTACAGACCAGCTAGATCTACTGTCTCTATTATATAATAACAGACCAGCTAGATCTACTGTCTCTATTATATTATGACAGACCAGCTAGACCTACTGTGTCTATTACATTATGACAGACCAGCTAGATCTACTGTCTCTATTATATTATGACAGACCACCTAGATCTACTGTCTCTATTATCGTATGACAGACCATCTAGATCTACTGTCTCTATTATATTATGACAGACCAGCTAGATCTACTGTCTCTATTATAGTATGACAGACCAGCTACATCTACTGTCTCTATTACATTATGACAGACCAGCTAGAACTACTGTCTCTATTACATTATGACAGACCAGCTAGATCTACTGTCTCTATTACATTATGACAGACCAGCTAGACCTACTGTGTCTATTACATTATGACAGACCAGCTAGATCTATTGTCTTTGTTACATTATGACAGACCAGCTAGATCTACTGTCTCTATTACATTATGACAGACCAGCTAGATCTACTGTCTCTATTACATTATGACAGACCAGCTCGATCTACTGTCTCTATTACATTATGACAGACCAGCTAGATCTACTGTCTCTATCACATTATCACAGACCAGCTAGATCTTCTGTCTCTATTACATTATGACAGACCAGCTAGATATACTGTCTCTATTATATAATGACAGACCAGCTAGATGTACTGTCTCTTTCATATAATGACAGACCAGCTAGATCTACTGTCTCATTTACATTATGACAGACCAGCTAGATCTACCGTCTCATTTATATTATGACAGACCAGCTAGATCTACTGTCTCATTTATATTATTACAGACCAGCTAGATCTAATGTCTCTATTATATTATCACAGACCAGCTAGATCTACTGTCTCTATTACATTATGACAGACCAGCTAGATCTACTGTCTCTATTACATTATGACAGACCAGCTAGATCTACTGTCTCTATTACATTATGACAGACCAGCTAGATCCACTGTCTCTATTATATTATGGCAGACCAGCTATGTCTAGTGTCACTATTATAATATGACAGACCAGCTAGATCGACTGTCTCTATTGTACTATGACAGACCAGCTAGATATACTGTCTCTATTACATTATGACAGACCAGCTATATCTACTGTCTTTGTTATATTATGACAGACCAGCTAGATCTACTGTCTTTGTTATATTATGTCAGACCAGCTAGACCTGCTGTCTCTATTATATTATGACTGACCAGCTAGATCTACTGTCTCTATTATATTATGACAGACCAGCTATGTCTACTGTCTCTATTATATTATGACAGAACAGCTAGATCTACTGTCTCTATTATATTATCACAGACCAGCTAGATCTACTGTCTCTATAATATTATGACAGACCAGCTAGATCTACTGTCTCTATTATATTATCACAGACCAGCTAGATCTACTGTCTCTATTACATTATGACAGACCAGCTAGTTCTACTGTCTCATTTATATTAACACAGACCAGCTAGATCTACTGTGTCATTTATATGATTACAGACCAGCTAGATCTACTTTCTCTATTATATAATGACAGACCAGCTAGATCTACTGTCTCATTTATTTGATTACAGACCAGCTAGATCTACTGTCTCTATTATATTATGACAGACCAGCTAGATCTACTGTCTCTATTATATTATGACAGACCAGCTAGATCTACCGTCTCTATTACATTATGACAGACCAGCTAGACCTACTGTGTCTATTACATTATGACAGACCAGCTAGATCTACTGTCTTTGTTACATTATGACAGACCAGCTAGATCTACTGTCTCTATTATATTATGACAGACCAGCTAGATCTACTGTCTCTATTATCGTATGACAGACCAGCTACATCTACTGTCTCTATTATATTATGACAGACCAGCTAGATCTACTGTCTCTATTATAGTATGACAGACCAGCTATATCTACTGTCTCTATTACATTATGACAGACCAGCTAGATCTACTGTCTCTATTTCATTATGACAGACCAGCTAGATCTACTGTCTCTATTATATTATGACAAAACAGCTAGATCTACTGTCTCTATTATATTATCACAGACCAGCTAGATCTACTGTCTCATTTATATTATGACAGACCAGCTAGATCTACTGTCTCATTTATATGATTACAGACCAGCTAGATCTACTGTCTCTATTATATAATGACAGACCAGCTAGATCTACTGTCTCTATTATATTATGACAGACCAGCTAGATCTACTGTCTCTATTATATTATGACAGACCAGCTAGATCTACTGTGTCATTTGTATTATGACCGACCAGATAGATCTACTGTCTCTATTATATTATCACAGACCAGCTAGATCTACTGTCTCTAATACATTATGACAGACCAGCTAGATCTACTGTCTCTATTACATTATGACAGACCAGCTAGATCTACTGTCTCTATTACATTATGACAGACCAGCTAGATCTACTGTCTCTATTATATTATGGCAGACCAGCTATATCTAGTGTCACTATTAGAATATGACAGACCACCTAGATCTACTGTCTCTATTACATTATGACAGACCAGCTAGATCTACTGTCTTCGTTATATTATGACAGACCAGCTAGATCTACTGTCTCTATTATATTATGACAGATCAGCTAGATCTACTGTCTCTATTATATTATGACAGACCAGCTAGATCTACTGTCTCTATTATATTATCACAGACCAGCTAGATCTACTGTCTCTATTACATTATGACAGACCAGCTAGTTCTACTGTCTCATTTATATTATGACAGACCAGCTAGATCTACTGTCTCATTTATATGATTACAGACCAGCTAGATCTACTGTCTCTATTATATAATGACAGACCAGCTAGATCTACTGTCTCATTTATATGATTACAGACCAGCTAGATCTACTGTCTCTATTATATAATAACAGACCAGCTAGATCTACTGTCTCTATTATATTATGACAGACCAGCTAGATCTACTTTCTCTATTATATTATGACAGACCAGCTAGATCTACTGTCTCTATTATATTATGACAGACCAGCTAGATCTACTGTCTCTATTATCGTATGACAGACCAACTACATCTACTGTCTCTATTATATTATGACAGACCAGCTAGATCTACTGTCTCTATTATAGTATGACAGACCAGCTATATCTACTGTCTATTACATTATGACAGACCAGCTAGATCTAATGTCTCTATTACATTATGACAGACCAGCTAGATCTACTGTCTCTATTATATTATGACAAAACAGCTAGATCTACTGTCTCTATTATATTATCACAGACCAGCTAGATCTACTGTCTCATTTATATTATGACAGACCAGCTAGATCTACTGTCTCATTTATATGATTACAGACCAGCTAGATCTACTGTCTCTATTATATAATGACAGACCAGCTAGATCTACTGTCTCTATTACATTATGACAGACCAGCTAGATCTACTGTCTTTGTTACATTATGACAGACCAGCTAGATCTACTGTCTCTATTATATTATGACAGACCAGCTAGATCTACTGTCTCTATTATCGTATGACAGACCAGCTACATCTACTGTCTCTATTATATTATGACAGACCAGCTAGATCTACTGTCTCTATTATAGTATGACAGACCAGCTATATCTACTGTCTCTATTACATTATGACAGACCAGCTAGATCTACTGTCTCTATTACATTATGACAGACCAGCTAGATCTACTGTCTCTATTATATTATGACAAAACAGCTAGATCTACTGTCTCTATTATATTATCACAGACCAGCTAGATCTACTGTCTCATTTATATTATGACAGACCAGCTAGATCTACTGTCTCATTTATATGATTACAGACCAGCTAGATCTACTGTCTCTATTATATAATGACAGACCAGCTAGATCTACTGTCTCTATTATATTATGACAGACCAGCTAGATCTACTGTCTCTATTATATTATGACAGACCAGCTAGATCTACCGGCTCTATTACATTATGACAGACCAGCTAGACCTACTGTGTCTATTACATTATGACAGACCAGCTAGATCTACTGTCTCTATTTATATTATGTCAGACCAGCTAGACCTACTGTCTCTTTGTCTCTATTGTATTATGACAGACCAGCTATTTCTACTGTCTCTATTATATTATGACAGACCTACTAGATCTACTGTCTTTGTTACATTATGACAGACCAGCTAGATCTACTGTCTCTATTACATTTTGACAGACCAGCTAGATCTACTGTGTCATTTATATTATGACCGACCAGATAGATCTACTGTCTCTATTATATTATGACAGACCTGCTAGATCTACTGTCTCTATTATATTGTGTCAGACCAGTTAGATCTAATGTCTCTATTATATTATCACAGACCAGCTAGATCTACTGTCTCTAATACATTATGACAGAACAGCTAGATCTACTGTCTCTATTACATTATGACAGACCAGCTAGATCTACTGTCTCTATTACATTATGACAGACCAGCTAGATCTACTGTCTTTGTTATATTATGACAGACCAGCTAGATCTACTGTCTTTGTTATATTATGTCAGACCAGCTACACCTGCTGTCTCTATTATATTATGACAGATCAGCTAGATCTACTGTCTCTATTATATTATGACAGACCAGCTAGATCTACTGTCTCTATTATATTATCACAGACCAGCTAGATCTACTGTCTCTATTACATTATGACAGACCAGCTAGTTCTACTGTCTCATTTATATTATGACAGACCAGCTAGATCTACTGTCTCATTTATATGATTACAGACCAGCTAGATCTACTGTCTCTATTATATAATGACAGACCAGCTAGATCTACTGTCTCATTTATATGATTACAGACCAGCTAGATCTACTGTCTCTATTATATAATAACAGACCAGCTAGATCTACTGTCTCTATTATATTATGACAGACCAGCTAGATCTACTGTCTCTATTATATTATGACAGACCAGCTAGATCTACTGTCTCTATTATATTATGACAGACCAGCTAGATCTACTGTCTCTATTATCATATGACAGACCAACTACATCTACTGTCTCTATTATATTATGACAGACCAGCTAGATCTACTGTCTCTATTATAGTATGACAGACCAGCTATATCTACTGTCTCTATTACATTATGACAGACCAGCTAGATCTACTGTCTCTATTATATTATGACAAAACAGCTAGATCTACTGTCTCTATTATATTATCACAGACCAGCTAGATCTACTGTCTCATTTATATTATGACAGACCAGCTAGATCTACTGTCTCATTTATATGATTACAGACCAGCTAGATCTACTGTCTCTATTATATAATGACAGACCAGCTAGATCTACTGTCTCTATTACATTATGACAGACCAGCTAGATCTACTGTCTTTGTTACATTATGACAGACCAGCTAGATCTACTGTCTCTATTATATTATGACAGACCAGCTAGATCTACTGTCTCTATTATCGTATGACAGACCAGCTACATCTACTGTCTCTATTATATTATGACAGACCAGCTAGATCTACTGTCTCTATTATAGTATGACAGACCAGCTATATCTACTGTCTCTATTACATTATGACAGACCAGCTAGATCTACTGTCTCTATTACATTATGACAGACCAGCTAGATCTACTGTCTCTATTATATTATGACAAAACAGCTAGATCTACTGTCTCTATTATATTATCACAGACCAGCTAGATCTACTGTCTCATTTATAATATGACAGACCAGCTAGATCTACTGTCTCTATTATATAATGACAGACCAGCTAGATCTACTGTCTCTATTATATTATGACAGACCAGCTAGATCTACTGTCTCTATTATATTATGACAGACCAGCTAGATCTACTGGCTCTATTACATTATGACAGACCAGCTAGACCTACTGTGTCTATTACATTATGACAGACCAGCTAGATCTACTGTCTCTATTTATATTATGTCAGACCAGCTAGACCTACTGTCTCTTTGTCTCTATTGTATTATGACAGACCAGCTATTTCTACTGTCTCTATTATATTATGACAGACCTACTAGATCTACTGTCTTTGTTACATTATGACAGACCAGCTAGATCTACTGTCTCTATTACATTTTGACAGACCAGCTAGATCTACTGTGTCATTTATATTATGACCGACCAGATAGATCTACTGTCTCTATTATATTATGACAGACCTGCTAGATCTACTGTCTCTATTATATTGTGTCAGACCAGCTAGATCTAATGTCTCTATTATATTATCACAGACCAGCTAGATCTACTGTCTCTAATACATTATGACAGAACAGCTAGATCTACTGTCTCTATTACATTATGACAGACCAGCTAGATCTACTGTCTCTATTACATTATGACAGACCAGCTAGCTAGATCTACTGTCTCTATTACATTATGACAGACCAGCTAGATCTACTGTCTCTATTATATTATGGCAGACCAGCTATATCTAGTGTCACTATTATAATATGACAGACCACCTAGATCTACCGTCTCTATGACATTATGACAGACCAGCTAGATCTACTGTCTTTGTTATATTATGACAGACCAGCTAGATCTACTGTCTTTGTTATATTATGTCAGACCAGCTAGACCTGCTGTCTCTATTATATTATGACAGATCAGCTAGATCTACTGTCTCTATTATATTATGACAGACCAGCTAGATCTACTGTCTTTGTTATATTATGTCAGACCAGCTAGACCTGCTGTCTCTATTATATTATGACAGATCAGCTAGATCTACTGTCTCTATTATATTATGACAGACCAGCTAGATCTACTGTCTCTATTACATTATGACAGACCAGCTAGTTCTACTGTCTCATTTATATTATGACAGACCAGCTAGATCTACTGTCTCATTTATATGATTACAGACCAGCTAGATCTACTGTCTCTATTATATAATGACAGACCAGCTAGATCTACTGTCTCTATTATATGATGACAGACCAGCTAGATCTACTGTCTCTATTATATAATAACAGACCAGCTAGATCTACTGTCTCTATTATATTATGACAGACCAGCTAGATCTACTGTCTCTATTATATTATGACAGACCAGCTAGATCTACTGTCTCTATTATATTATGACAGACCAGCTAGATCTACTGTCTCTATTATCGTATGACAGACCAGCTACATCTACTGTCTCTATTATATTATGACAGACCAGCTAGATCTACTGTCTCTATTATAGTATGACAGACCAGCTATATCTACTGTCTCTATTACATTATGACAGACCAGCTAGATCTAATGTCTCTATTACATTATGACAGACCAGCTAGATCTACTGTCTCTATTATATTATGACAAAACAGCTAGATCTACTGTCTCTATTATATTATCACAGACCAGCTAGATCTACTGTCTCATTTATATTATGACAGACCAGCTACATCTACTGTCTCATTTATATGATTACAGACCAGCTAGATCTACTGTCTCTATTATATAATGACAGACCAGCTAGATCTACTGTCTCTATTATATTATGACAGACCAGCTAGATCTACTGGCTCTATTACATTATGACAGACCAGCTAGACCTACTGTGTCTATTACATTATGACAGACCAGCTAGATCTACTGTCTCTATTTATATTATGTCAGACCAGCTAGACCTACTGTCTCTATTATATTATGACAGACCAGCTAGATCTACTGTGTCATTTATATTATGACCGACCAGATAGATCTACTGTCTCTATTATATTATGACAGACCTGCTAGATCTACTGTCTCTATTATATTGTGTCAGACCAGCTAGATCTAATGTCTCTATTATATTATCACAGACCAGCTAGATCTACTGTCTCTAATACATTATGACAGACCAGCTAGATCTACTGTCTCTATTACATTATGACAGACCAGCTAGATCTACTGTCTCTATTACATTATGACAGACCAGCTAGATCTACTGTCTCTATTATATTATGGCAGACTAGCTATATCTAGTGTCACTATTATAATATGACCGACCAGCTAGATCTACTGTCTCTATTACATTATGACAGACCAGCTAGATCTACTGTCTTTGTTATATTATGACAGACCAGCTAGATCTACTGTCTTTGTTATATTATATCAGACCAGCTAGACCTGCTGTCTCTATTATATTATGACAGATCAGCTAGATCTACTGTCTCATTTATATGATTACAGACCAGCTAGATCTACTGTCTCTATTATATAATGACAGACCAGCTAGATCTACTGTCTCATTTATATGATTACAGACCAGATAGATCTACTGTCTCTATTATATAATAACAGACCAGCTAGATCTACTGTCTCTATTATATTATGACAGACCAGCTAGATCTACTGTCTCTATTATATTATGACAGACCAGCTAGATCTACTGTCTTTATTATATTATGACAGACCAGCTAGATCTACTGTCTCTATTATCGTATGACAGACCAGCTAGATCTACTGTCTCTATTATCGTATGACAGACCAGCTACATCCACTGTGTCATTTATATTATGACCGACCAGATGGATCTACTGTCTCTATTATATTATGACAGACCTGCTAGATCTACTGTCTCTATTATATTGTGTCAGACCAGCTAGATCTAATGTCTCTATTATATTATCACAGACCAGCTAGATCTACTGTCTCTAATACATTATGACAGACCAGCTAGATCTACTGTCTCTATTACATTATGACAGACCAGCTAGATCTACTGTCTCTATTACATTATGACAGACCAGCTAGATCTACTGTCTCTATTATGTTATGGCAGACCAGCTATATCTAGTGTCACTATTATAATATGACAGACCAGCTAGATCTACTGTCTCTATTACATTATGACAGACCAGCTAGATCTACTGTCTCTATTATATTATCACAGACCAGCTAGATCTACTGTCTCTATTATATTATGACAGACCACCTAGATCTACTGTCTCTATTATCGTATGACAGACCACCTAGATCTACTGTCTCTATTATATTATGACAGACCAGCTAGATCTACTGTCTCTATTATAGTATGACAGACCAGCTATATCTACTGTCTCTATTACATTATGACAGACCAGCTAGATCTACTGTCTCTATTCCATTATGACAGACCAGCTAGATCTACTGTCTCTATTACATTATGACAGACCAGCTAGATCTACTGTCTCTATTATATTTTGACAGACAAGCTAGATCTACTGTCTCTATTATATAATGACAGACCATCTAGATCTACTGTCTCATTTATATGATTACAGACCAGCTAGATCTACTGTCTCTATTATATAATAACAGACCAGCTAGATCTACTGTCTCTATTATATTATGACAGACCAGCTAGACCTACTGTGTCTATTACATTATGACAGACCAGCTAGATCTACTGTCTCTATTATATTATGACAGACCACCTAGATCTACTGTCTCTATTATCGTATGACAGACCATCTTGATCTACTGTCTCTATTATATTATGACAGACCAGCTAGATCTACTGTCTCTATTATAGTATGACAGACCAGCTACATCTACTGTCTCTATTACATTATGACAGACCAGCTAGAACTACTGTCTCTATTACATTATGACAGACCAGCTAGATCTACTGTCTCTATTACATTATGACAGACCAGCTAGATCTACTGTCTCTATTATATTTTGACAGACCAGCTAGATCTACTGTCTCTATTACATTATGACAGACCAGCTAGATCTACTGTCTCTATTACATTATGACAGACCAGCTCGATCTACTGTCTCTATTACTATATGACAGAACAGCTAGATCTACTGTCTCTATTACATTATGACAGACCAGCTAGATCTACTGTCTCTATCACATTATCACAGACCAGCTAGATCTTCTGTCTCTATTACATTATGACAGACCAGCTAGATATACTGTCTCTAGTATATAATGACAGACCAGCTAGATCTACTGTCTCTACAGACCAGCTAGATCTACTGTCTCATTTATATTATGACAGACAAGCTAGATCTACTGTCTCATTTATATTATTACAGATCAGCTAGATCTACTGACTCTATTATATAATGACAGACCAGCTAGATCTACTGTCTCTATTATATTATGACAGGCCAGCTAGATCTACTGTCTCTATTATATTATGACAGACCAGCTAGATCTACTGTCTCTATTATATTATGACAGACCAGCTAGATCTACTGTCTCTATTATATTATGGCAGACCAGCTATGTCTAGTGTCACTATTATAATATGTGTCAATTACACATGTATAAGAACTTTATCAACATACTTTAGTCATACTTTATTATCATTTTTTTTTTTTTTTTTTACTTGTGCATAAGGCATATGTTTTCTCCATTTGGAATATGATTTCATAGGAAGTCAAAAGTCGAAAATTTGATTTTTTTTTTAAACTTTAAAAACTAAAAAAAGTGCTTTCTGGACCGTTTTTCGAAATTGTTTCGATTTTAAGACAATTAATCATGTGTAAGAAGTGTATGAATATACTTTTGTAAAATGTTATTATCATAATTTTTTTTTTTTTACTTGTGCATAAGGAATATGATTTGTCTATTTGCAATATGATTTCATAGGAAGTCAAAAGTCAAAGTTACCCAAAAATGTTTTGGATGTTTTTTTGTTTATGTTTCCTTACTTTTTCAAAGTCACTGTGCATTTGCAATATGTTTCAATGGGCAGGTACCGTCACGAATTTGTCATGCTCAAAATTTTTTAGATGTATTTTTTTTTGTTTCTTACTTTTTCAAAGTCACTGTGCATTTGCAATATGTTTTAATGGGCAGGTACCATCACGAATTTGTCATGCTCAAAATTCAAGCTTTACTTTGCTCAAACTATACCTTTGTCATCTTGTGATCTAAAATATGCAACTGGTTACCCAAAAAATGTGTTGATGTTTTTTTGTTTATGTTTCCTTACTTTTTCAAAGTCACTGTGCATTTGCAATATGTTTCAATGGGCAGGTACCGTCACGAATTTGTCATGCTCAAAAAATTTTAGATGTATTTTTTTTTGTTTCCTTACTTTTTCAAAGTCACTGTGCATTTGCAATATGTTTCAATGGGCAGGTACCGTCACGAATTTGTCATGCTCAAAATTTTTTAGATGTATTTTTTTTTGTTTCTTACTTTTTCAAAGTCACTGTGCATTTGCAATATGTTTTAATGGGCAGGTACCATCACGAATTTGTCATGCTCAAAATTCAAGCTTTACTTTGCTCAAACTATACCTTTGTCATCTTGTGATCTAAAATATGCAACTGGTTACCCAAAAAATGTGTTGATGTTTTTTTGTTTATGTTTCCTTACTTTTTCAAAGTCACTGTGCATTTGCAATATGTTTCAATGGGCAGGTACCGTCACGAATTTGTCATGCTCAAAAAATTTTAGATGTATTTTTTTTTGTTTCTTACTTTTTCAAAGTCACTGTGCATTTGCAATATGTTTTAATGGGCAGGTACCATCACGAATTTGTCATGCTCAAAATTCAAGCTTTACTTTGCTCAAACTATACCTTTGTCATCTTGTGATCTAAAATATGCAACTGGTTACCCAAAAAATGTGTTGATGTTTTTTTGTTTATGTTTCCTTACTTTTTCAAAGTCACTGTGCATTTGCAATATGTTTCAATGGGCAGGTACCGTCACGAATTTGTCATGCTCAAAAAATTTTAGATGTATTTTTTTTTGTTTCTTACTTTTTCAAAGTCACTGTGCATTTGCAATATGTTTTAATGGGCAGGTACCATCACGAATTTGTCATGCTCAAAATTCAAGCTTTACTTTGCTCAAACTATACCTTTGTCATCTTGTGATCTAAAATATGCAACTGGTTACCCAAAAAATGTGTTGATGTTTTTTTGTTTATGTTTCCTTACTTTTTCAAAGTCACTGTGCATTTGCAATATGTTTCAATGGGCAGGTACCATCACGAATTTGTCATGCTCAAAATTTTTTAGATGTATTTTTTTTTGTTTCTTACTTTTTCAAAGTCACTGTGCATTTGCAATATGTTTTTTCACTATAGAATCATATTGCAAATGCACATGCAACTGGTCATCCCCCCAAAAAAAATTTAGATTTTTTTTTTTTATGTTTCCTTACTTTTTCAAAGTCACTGTGCATTTGCAATATGTTTTTTCACTATAGAATCATATTGCAAATGCACGTGCAACTGGTCATCCCCCAAAAAAATTTTTAGATTTTTTTTGTTTATTTTTCCTTACTTTTTCAAAGTCACTGTGCATTTGCAATATGTTTTTTCACTATAGAATCATATTGCAAATGCACATGCAACTGGTCATCCCCCCCAAAAAAAATTAGATTTTTTTTATGTTTCCTTACTTTTTCAAAGTCACTGTGCATTTGCAATATGTTTTTTCACTATAGAATCATATTGCAAATGCACATGCAACTGGTCATCCCCCCCAAAAAAATTTAGATTTTTTTTATGTTTCCTTACTTTTTCAAAGTCACTGTGCATTTGCAATATGTTTTTTCACTATAGAATCATATTGCAAATGCACGTGCAACTGGTCACCCAAAAATAAAAATTTTGGATTTTTTTTGTTTATGTTTCCTTACTTTTTCAAAGTCACTGTGCATTTGCAATATGTTTCAATGGGCAGGTACCATCACGAACTTGTCATGCTCAAAATTTTTTAGATGTATTTTTTTTTGTTTCTTACTTTTTCAAAGTCACTGTGCATTTGCAATATGTTTTTTCACTATAGAATCATATTGCAAATGCACATGCAACTGGTCATCCCCCCCAAAAAATTTTAGATTTTTTTTGTTTATGTTTCCTTACTTTTTCAAAGTCACTGTGCATTTGCAATATGTTTTTTCACTATAGAATCATATTGCAAATGCACGTGCAACTGGTCATCCCCCCCCAAAAAATTTAGATTTTTTTTATGTTTCCTTACTTTTTCAAAGTCACTGTGCATTTGCAATATGTTTTTTCACTATAGAATCATATTGCAAATGCACGTGCAACTGGTCACCCAAAAATAAAAATTTTGGATTTTTTTTGTTTATGTTTCCTTACTTTTTCAAAGTCACTGTGCATTTGCAATATGTTTTTTCACTATAGAATCATATTGCAAATGCACATGCAACTGGTCATCCCCCCAAAAAATTTTTAGATTTTTTTTGTTTATGTTTCCTTACTTTTTCAAAGTCACTGTGCATTTGCAATATGTTTTTTCACTATAGAATCATATTGCAAATGCACGTGCAACTGGTCATCCCCCCAAAAATTTTTTAGATTTTTTTTGTTTATTTTTCCTTACTTTTTCAAAGTCACTGTGCATTTGCAATATGTTTTTTCACTATAGAATCATATTGCAAATGCACGTGCAACTGGTCATCCCCCAAAAAAATTTTTAGATTTTTTTTGTTTATTTTTCCTTACTTTTTCAAAGTCACTGTGCATTTGCAATATGTTTTTTCACTATAGAATCATATTGCAAATGCACATGCAACTGGTCATCCCCCCCCAAAAAATTTAGATTTTTTTTATGTTTCCTTACTTTTTCAAAGTCACTGTGCATTTGCAATATGTTTTTTCACTATAGAATCATATTGCAAATGCACATGCAACTGGTCATCCCCCCCCAAAAAATTTAGATTTTTTTTGTTTATGTTTCCTTACTTTTTCAAAGTCACTGTGCATTTGCAATATGTTTTTTCACTATAGAATCATATTGCAAATGCACATGCAACTGGTCATCCCCCCAAAAAAAATTTAGATTTTTTTTGTTTATGTTTCCTTACTTTTTCAAAGTCACTGTGCATTTGCAATATGTTTTAAAGGGCAGGTACCATCACGAATTTGTCATGCTATAAAAATCTTGCAGGAATGTGAAATTGACTGGCCCGATGAACTCGGGATGGCTTTGCAGTGATTCTGGGTCATCTCAATCGCTCGTTTGGGTTGATTTCAGAATGTCGCTTTTGGTGATGTTTTTTCACTATAGGATCATATTGCAAATGTACAAGAGTCAAGTGGACAAGAGTCCATCAGTCAATTAGATATCATTCTGACCACCAAACTGATACAAACTGACACCAAACCCACTTTTTCCAACTCGTTTAGTAGCCAACTATTACATACTTCAGAGCTGGCCCAAAATTCACAACCCCTTCGGTTCAAACCATAAAAAAACCATAAAACACGTAGTTACGTTCTAGCTGCGGGTCCATTTCTTATGTTATGTGTTGGCCTAGCTGAGGCGACCCCGAATCCCAAGTTTCGGCTCGATAGGTCATTTGGTGTCCGAGAAAAACCCTAATTGGTGCTGAAAATCCACTATTTTCCATGACTTGCTACGGGGTCCTTGAATGAGCTATTGGACAGAAACGTTGGGGTCTGTCTATATGGGCCGAGACGTTTGCAATGCACCTAGTCTTGCGACTCTGGGACATTTCTAAATGTCGTCATTTTCGTGATGCAAAAATGAATTGAAGTTATTTCAAATGTACGAGGCTGTTTCTCGGTCCGAGAACCGTCTAGAGCCACGTAACTCACCACGCACCATCTACGGGAGGTCTAGAACAGGTTTCTAAAGTTTCGGAACTCTAGGTCCGACGGTTCTTTTTTAGCTCCAACAAAGCTAAGTATTGGAGCCACTGTCTGTCTCTACGCACCCCAATACGTCCCTCCTTCCAAGTTGTGTTTTAGTGTGATTTTTTTTTCCTTTGAATTTTTTTGGGAAAAATGACTGATTTACAGTTCATGGGGGTTGCCTAATCACACATATGAAGTTTTGGAAAGATCAGACTTTTTTAACCCTTTGAAACAGCCCCTGAGACACCAATTATGGCACTTCCGGTTGGCACAGGAAGTTATAAATCAACACATATCCTCATTGGGGTATGCTGTTACAGAATCCTGAGTTTTAAGTCCTTACGTTAAGAATTGACTGATCTACACAGGGTTGAATGCACTATGTCTTATTATGACAGACCAGCTAGATCTACTGTCTCTATTATATTATGACAGACCAGCTAGATCTACTGTCTCTGTTATATTATGACAGAACAGCTAGATCTACTGTCTCTATTATATTATCACAGACCAGCTAGATCTACTGTCTCTATTATATTATGACAGACCAGCTAGATCTACTGTCTCTATTACATTATGACAGACCAGCTAGTTCTACTGTCTCATTTATATTATGACAGACCAGCTAGATCTACTGTCTCATTTATATGATTACAGATCAGCTAGATCTACTGTCTCTATTACTTTATGACAGACCAGCTAGTTCTACTGTCTCATTTATATTATGACAGACCAGCTAGATCTACTGTCTCATTTATATGATTACAGACCAGCTAGATCTACTGTCTCTATTACATTATGACAGACCAGCTAGACCTACTGTGTCTATTACATTATGATAGACCAGCGAGATCTACTGTCTCTATTTATATTATGTCAGACCAGCTAGACCTACTGTCTCTATTTTATTATGACAGACCAGCTAGATCTACTGTCTCTATTATATTATGACAGACCAGCTAGACCTACTGTGTCTATTACATTATGACAGACCAGCTAGATCTACTGTCTCTATTATATTATGACAGACCACCTAGATCTACTGTCTCTATTATCGTATGACAGACCATCTAGATCTACTGTCTCTATTATATTATGACAGACCAGCTAGATCTACTGTCTCTATTATAGTATGACAGACCAGCTACATCTACTGTCTCTATTACATTATGACAGACCAGCTAGAACTACTGTCTCTATTACATTATGACAGACCAGCTAGATCTACTGTCTCTATTACATTATGACAGACCAGCTAGATCTACTGTCTCTATTATATTTTGACAGACCAGCTAGATCTACTGTCTCTATTACATTATGACAGACCAGCTAGATCTACTGTCTCTATTACATTATGACAGACCAGCTCGATCTACTGTCTCTATTACTATATGACAGAACAGCTAGATCTACTGTCTCTATTACATTATGACAGACCAGCTAGATCTACTGTCTCTATCACATTATCACAGACCAGCTAGATCTTCTGTCTCTATTACATTATGACAGACCAGCTAGATATACTGTCTCTAGTATATAATGACAGACCAGCTAGATCTACTGTCTCTATTATATAATGACAGACCAGCTAGATCTACTGTCTCATTTACATTATGACAGACCAGCTAGATCTACTGTCTCATTTATATTATGACAGACAAGCTAGATCTACTGTCTCATTTATATTATTACAGATCAGCTAGATCTACTGACTCTATTATATAATGACAGACCAGCTAGATCTACTGTCTCTATTATATTATGACAGGCCAGCTAGATCTACTGTCTCTATTATATTATGACAGACCAGCTAGATCTACTGTCTCTATTATATTATGACAGACCAGCTAGATCTACTGTCTCTATTATATTATGGCAGACCAGCTATGTCTAGTGTCACTATTATAATATGACAGACCAGCTAGATCTACTGTCTCTATTATATTATGACAGACCAGCTAGATCTACTGTCTCTATTATATTATGACAGACCAGCTAGATCTACTGTCTCTGTTATATTATGACAGAACAGCTAGATCTACTGTCTCTATTATATTATCACAGACCAGCTAGATCTACTGTCTCTATTATATTATGACAGACCAGCTAGATCTACTGTCTCTATTACATTATGACAGACCAGCTAGTTCTACTGTCTCATTTATATTATGACAGACCAGCTAGATCTACTGTCTCATTTATATGATTACAGATCAGCTAGATCTACTGTCTCTATTACTTTATGACAGACCAGCTAGTTCTACTGTCTCATTTATATTATGACAGACCAGCTAGATCTACTGTCTCATTTATATGATTACAGACCAGCTAGATCTACTGTCTCTATTACATTATGACAGACCAGCTAGACCTACTGTGTCTATTACATTATGATAGACCAGCGAGATCTACTGTCTCTATTTATATTATGTCAGACCAGCTAGACCTACTGTCTCTATTTTATTATGACAGACCAGCTAGATCTACTGTCTCTATGTCTCTATTGTATTATGACAGACCAGCTATTTCTACTGTCTCTATTATATTATGACAGACCTGCTAGATCTACTGTCTTTGTTACATTATGACAGACCAGCTAGATCTACTGTCTCATTTATATTATGACAGACCAGCTAGATCTACTGTCTATATTATATTATGACAGACCAGCTAGATCTACTGTCTCTATTATATTATCACAGACCAGCTAGATCTACTGGTTCTATTACATTATGACAGACCAGCTAGTTCTACTGTCTCATTTATATTATGACAGACCAGCTAGATCTACTGTCTCATTAATATGATTACAGACCAGCTAGATCTACTGTCTCTATTATATAATGACAGAGCAGCTAGATCTACTGTCTCATTTATATGATTACAGACCAGCTAGATCTACTGTCTCTATTATATAATAACAGACCAGCTAGATCTACTGTCTCTATTATATTATGACAGACCAGCTAGATCTACTGTCTCTATGATATTATGACAGACCAGCTAGATCTACTGTCTCTATTACATTATGACAGACCAGCTAGACTACTGTCTCTATGATATTATGACAGACCAGCTAGATCTACTGTCTCTATTACATTATGACAGACCAGCTAGACCTACTGTGTCTATTACATTATGACAGACCAGCTAGATCTACTTTCTTTGTTACATTATGACAGACCAGCTAGATCTACTGTCTCTATTATATTATGACAGACCACCTAGATCTACTGTCTCTATTATCGTATGACAGACCAGCTAGATCTACTGTCTCTATTACATTATGACAGACCAGCTAGATCTACTGTCTCTATTCCATTATGACAGACCAGCTAGATCTACTGTCTCTATTACATTATGACAGACCAGCTAGATCTACTGTCTCTATTATATTTTGACAGACCAGCTAGATCTACTGTCTCTATTACATTATGACAGACCAGCTAGATCTACTGTCTCTATTACATTATGACAGACCAGCTCGATCTACTGTCTCTATTACATTATGACAGAACACCTAGATCTACTGTCTCTATTACATTATGACAGACCAGCTAGATCTACTGTCTCTATCACATTATCACAGACCAGCTAGATCTTCTGTCTCGATTACATTATGACAGACCAGCTAGATATACTGTCTCTATTATATAATGACAGACCAGCTAGATCTAATTTCTCTATTATATAATGACAGACCAGCTAGATCTACTGTCTCTATTATATTATGGCAGACCAGCTATATCTAGTGTCACTATTATAATATGACAGACCAGCTAGATCTACTGTCTCTATTACATTATGACAGACCAGCTAGATCTACTGTCTCTATTATATTATCACAGACCAGCTAGATCTACTGTCTCTATTATATTATGACAGACCACCTAGATCTACTGTCTCTATTATCGTATGACAGACCAGCTAGATCTACTGTCTCTATTATATTATGACAGACCAGCTAGATCTACTGTCTCTATTATAGTATGACAGACCAGCTATATCTACTGTCTCTATTACATTATGACAGACCAGCTAGATCTACTGTCTCTATTCCATTATGACAGACCAGCTAGATCTACTGTCTCTATTACATTATGACAGACCAGCTAGATCTACTGTCTCTATTATATTTTGACAGACAAGCTAGATCTACTGTCTCTATTATATAATGACAGACCATCTAGATCTACTGTCTCATTTATATGATTACAGACCAGCTAGATCTACTGTCTCTATTATATAATAACAGACCAGCTAGATCTACTGTCTCTATTATATTATGACAGACCAGCTAGACCTACTGTGTCTATTACATTATGACAGACCAGCTAGATCTACTGTCTCTATTATATTATGACAGACCACCTAGATCTTCTGTCTCTATTATCGTATGACAGACCATCTAGATCTACTGTCTCTATTATATTATGACAGACCAGCTAGATCTACTGTCTCTATTATAGTATGACAGACCAGCTACATCTACTGTCTCTATTACATTATGACAGACCAGCTAGAACTACTGTCTCTATTACATTATGACAGACCAGCTAGATCTACTGTCTCTATTACATTATGACAGACCAGCTAGATCTACTGTCTCTATTATATTTTGACAGACCAGCTAGATCTACTGTCTCTATTACATTATGACAGACCAGCTAGATCTACTGTCTCTATTACATTATGACAGACCAGCTCGATCTACTGTCTCTATTACTATATGACAGAACAGCTAGATCTACTGTCTCTATTACATTATGACAGACCAGCTAGATCTACTGTCTCTATCACATTATCACAGACCAGCTAGATCTTCTGTCTCTATTACATTATGACAGACCAGCTAGATATACTGTCTCTAGTATATAATGACAGACCAGCTAGATCTACTGTCTCTATTATATAATGACAGACCAGCTAGATCTACTGTCTCATTTACATTATGACAGACCAGCTAGATCTACTGTCTCATTTATATTATGACAGACAAGCTAGATCTACTGTCTCATTTATATTATTACAGATCAGCTAGATCTACTGACTCTATTATATAATGACAGACCAGCTAGATCTACTGTCTCTATTATATTATGACAGGCCAGCTAGATCTACTGTCTCTATTATATTATGACAGACCAGCTAGATCTACTGTCTCTATTATATTATGACAGACCAGCTAGATCTACTGTCTCTATTATATTATGGCAGACCAGCTATGTCTAGTGTCACTATTATAATATGACAGACCAGCTAGATCTACTGTCTCTATTATATTATGACTGACCAGCTAGATCTACTGTCTCTATTATATTATGACAGACCAGCTAGATCTACTGTCTCTGTTATATTATGACAGAACAGCTAGATCTACTGTCTCTATTATATTATCACAGACCAGCTAGATCTACTGTCTCTATTATATTATGACAGACCAGCTAGATCTACTGTCTCTATTACATTATGACAGACCAGCTAGTTCTACTGTCTCATTTATATTATGACAGACCAGCTAGATCTACTGTCTCATTTATATGATTACAGATCAGCTAGATCTACTGTCTCTATTACTTTATGACAGACCAGCTAGTTCTACTGTCTCATTTATATATTGACAGACCAGCTAGATCTACTGTCTCATTTATATGATTACAGACCAGCTAGATCTACTGTCTCTATTACATTATGACAGACCAGCTAGACCTACTGTGTCTATTACATTATGATAGACCAGCGAGATCTACTGTCTCTATTTATATTATGTCAGACCAGCTAGACCTACTGTCTCTATTTTATTATGACAGACCAGCTAGATCTACTGTCTCTATGTCTCTATTGTATTATGACAGACCAGCTATTTCTACTGTCTCTATTATATTATGACAGACCTGCTAGATCTACTGTCTTTGTTACATTATGACAGACCAGCTAGATCTACTGTCTCATTTATATTATGACAGACCAGCTAGATCTACTGTCTCTATTATATTATGACAGACCAGCTAGATCTACTGTCTCTATTATATTATCACAGACCAGCTAGATCTACTGGTTCTATTACATTATGACAGACCAGCTAGTTCTACTGTCTCATTTATATGATTACAGACCAGCTAGATCTACTGTCTCTATTATATAATGACAGACCAGCTAGATCTACTGTCTCATTTATATGATTACAGACCAGCTAGATCTACTGTCTCTATTATATAATAACAGACCAGCTAGATCTACTGTCTCTATTATATTATGACAGACCAGCTAGATCTACTGTCTCTATGATATTATGACAGACCAGCTAGATCTACTGTCTCTATTACATTATGACAGACCAGCTAGACCTACTGTGTCTATTACATTATGACAGACCAGCTAGATCTACATTCTTTGTTACATTATGACAGACCAGCTAGATCTACTGTCTCTATTATATTATGACAGACCACCTAGATCTACTGTCTCTATTATCGTATGACAGACCAGCTAGATCTACTGTCTCTATTATATTATGACAGACCAGCTAGATCTACTGTCTCTATTATAGTATGACAGACCAGCTATATCTACTGTCTCTATTACATTATGACAGACCAGCTAGATCTACTGTCTCTATTCCATTATGACAGACCAGCTAGATCTACTGTCTCTATTACATTATGACAGACCAGCTAGATCTACTGTCTCTATTATATTTTGACAGACCAGCTAGATCTACTGTCTCTATTACATTATGACAGACCAGCTAGATCTACTGTCTCTATTACATTATGACAGACCAGCTCGATCTACTGTCTCTATTACATTATGACAGAAGACCTAGATCTACTGTCTCTATTACATTATGACAGACCAGCTAGATCTACTGTCTCTATCACATTATCACAGACCAGCTAGATCTTCTGTCTCGATTACATTATGACAGACCAGCTAGATCTACTGTCTCTATTATAGTATGACAGACCAGCTATATCTACTGTCTCTATTACATTATGACAGACCAGCTAGATCTACTGTCTCTATTCCATTATGACAGACCAGCTAGATCTACTGTCTCTATTATATTATGACAGAACAGCTAGATCTACTGTCTCTATTATATTATCACAGACCAGCTAGATCTACTGTCTCTATTATATTATGACAGACCAGCTAGATCTACTGTCTCTATTACATTATGACAGACCAGCTAGTTCTACTGTCTCATTTATATTATGACAGACCAGCTAGATCTACTGTCTCATTTATATGATTACAGATCAGCTAGATCTACTGTCTCTATTACTTTATGACAGACCAGCTAGTTCTACTGTCTCATTTATATATTGACAGACCAGCTAGATCTACTGTCTCATTTATATGATTACAGACCAGCTAGATCTACTGTCTCTATTACATTATGACAGACCAGCTAGACCTACTGTGTCTATTACATTATGATAGACCAGCGAGATCTACTGTCTCTATTTATATTATGTCAGACCAGCTAGACCTACTGTCTCTATTTTATTATGACAGACCAGCTAGATCTACTGTCTCTATGTCTCTATTGTATTATGACAGACCAGCTATTTCTACTGTCTCTATTATATTATGACAGACCTGCTAGATCTACTGTCTTTGTTACATTATGACAGACCAGCTAGATCTACTGTCTCATTTATATTATGACAGACCAGCTAGATCTACTGTCTCTATTATATTATGACAGACCAGCTAGATCTACTGTCTCTATTATATTATCACAGACCAGCTAGATCTACTGGTTCTATTACATTATGACAGACCAGCTAGTTCTACTGTCTCATTTATATTATGACAGACCAGCTAGATCTACTGTCTCATTTATATGATTACAGACCAGCTAGATCTACTGTCTCTATTATATAATGACAGACCAGCTAGATCTACTGTCTCATTTATATGATTACAGACCAGCTAGATCTACTGTCTCTATTATATAATAACAGACCAGCTAGATCTACTGTCTCTATTATATTATGACAGACCAGCTAGATCTACTGTCTCTATGATATTATGACAGACCAGCTAGATCTACTGTCTCTATTACATTATGACAGACCAGCTAGACCTACTGTGTCTATTACATTATGACAGACCAGCTAGATCTACTTTCTTTGTTACATTATGACAGACCAGCTAGATCTACTGTCTCTATTATATTATGACAGACCACCTAGATCTACTGTCTCTATTATCGTATGACAGACCAGCTAGATCTACTGTCTCTATTATATTATGACAGACCAGCTAGATCTACTGTCTCTATTATAGTATGACAGACCAGCTATATCTACTGTCTCTATTACATTATGACAGACCAGCTAGATCTACTGTCTCTATTCCATTATGACAGACCAGCTAGATCTACTGTCTCTATTACATTATGACAGACCAGCTAGATCTACTGTCTCTATTATATTTTGACAGACCAGCTAGATCTACTGTCTCTATTACATTATGACAGACCAGCTAGATCTACTGTCTCTATTACATTATGACAGACCAGCTCGATCTACTGTCTCTATTACATTATGACAGAACACCTAGATCTACTGTCTCTATTACATTATGACAGACCAGCTAGATCTACTGTCTCTATCACATTATCACAGACCAGCTAGATCTTCTGTCTCGATTACATTATGACAGACCAGCTAGATATACTGTCTCTATTATATAATGACAGACCAGCTAGATCTAATTTCTCTATTATATAATGACAGACCAGCTAGATCTACTGTCTCATTTACATTATGACAGACCAGCTAGGTCTACTGTCTCATTTATATTATGACAGACCAGCTAGATCTACTGTCTCATTTATATTATTACAGACCAGCTAGATCTACTGTCTCTATTATATTATGACAGACCAGCTAGATCTACTGTCTCTATTATATTATGACAGACCAGCTAGATCTACTGTCTCTATTATATTATGGCAGACCAGCTATGTCTAGTGTCACTATTATAATATGACAGACCAGCTAGATCTACTGTCTCTATTATATTATGACAGACCAGCTAGATCTACTGTCTCTATTATATTATGACAGACCAGCTAGATCTACTGTCTCTATTATATTATGACAGAACAGCTAGATCTGTCTCTATTATATTATCACAGACCAGCTAGATCTACTTTCTCTATTATATTATGACAGACCAGCTAGATCTACTGTCTCTATTACATTATGACAGACCAGCTAGTTCTACTGTCTCATTTATATTATGACAGACCAGCTAGATCTACTGTCTCATTTATATGATTACAGATCAGCTAGATCTACTGTCTCTATTACATTATGACAGACCAGCTAGTTCTACTGTCTCATTTATATTATGACAGACCAGCTAGATCTACTGTCTCATTTATATGATTACAGACCAGCTAGATCTACTGTCTCTATTACATTATGACAGACCAGCTAGACCTACTGTGTCTATCACATTATGACAGACCAGCTAGATCTACTGTCTCTATTTATATTATGTCAGACCAGCTAGACCTACTGTCTCTATTTTATTATGACAGACCAGCTAGATCTACTGTCTCTATGTCTCTATTACATTTTGACAGACCAGCTAGATCTACTGTGTCATTTATATTATGACCGACCAGATAGATCTACTATCTCTATTATATAATGACAGACCTGCTAGATCTACTGTCTCTATTATATTGTGACAGAACAGCTAGATCTAATGTCTCTATTATATTATCACAGACCAGCTAGATCTACTGTCTCTATTACATTATGACAGACCAGCTAGATCTACTGTCTCTATTACATTATGACAGACCAGCTAGATCTACTGTCTCTATTATATTATGGCAGACCAGCTATGTCTAGTGTCACTATTATAATATGACAGACCAGCTAGATCTACTGTCTCTATTGTACTATGACAGACCAGCTAGATCTACTGTCTTTGTTATATTATGACAGACCAGCTAGATCTACTGTCTCTATTATATAATGACAGACCAGCTAGATCTACTGTCTCATTTACATTATGACAGACCAGCTAGATTTACTGTCTCATTTATATTATGACAGACCAGCTAGATCTACTGTCTCATTTATATTATTACAGACCAGCTAGATCTACTGTCTCTATTATATAATGACAGACCAGCTAGATCTACTGTCTCTATTATATTATGACAGGCCAGCTAGATCTACTGTCTCTATTATATTATCACAGACCAGATAGATCTACTGTCTCTGTTATATTATGACAGACCAGCTAGATCTACTGTCTCTATTATATTATGACAGACCAGCTAGATCTACTGTCTCTATTACAGTATGACAGACCAGCTAGACCTACTGTCTCTATTACATTATGACAGACCAGCTAGATCTACTGCCTTTGTTACATTATGACAGACCAGCTAGATTTACTGTCTCTATTATATTATGACAGACCAACTAGACCTACTGTCTCTATTATATTATGACAGACCAGCTAGATCTACGGTCTCTATTATATTATCACAGACCAGCTAGATCTACTGTCTCTGTTATATTATGACAGACCAGCTAGATCTACTGTCTCTATTATATTATTACTATGACAGACCAGCTAGATCTACTGTCTTTGTTATATTATGACAGACCAGCTAGATCTACTGTCTCTATTATATAATGACAGACCAGCTAGATCTACTGTCTCATTTACATTATGACAGACCAGCTAGATTTACTGTCTCATTTATATTATGACAGACCAGCTAGATCTACTGTCTCATTTATATTATTACAGACCAGCTAGATCTACTGTCTCTATTATATAATGACAGACCAGCTAGATCTACTGTCTCTATTATATTATGACAGGCCAGCTAGATCTACTGTCTCTATTATATTATCACAGACCAGATAGATCTACTGTCTCTGTTATATTATGACAGACCAGCTAGATCTACTGTCTCTATTATATTATGACAGACCAGCTAGATCTACTGTCTCTATTACAGTATGACAGACCAGCTAGACCTACTGTCTCTATTACATTATGACAGACCAGCTAGATCTACTGTCTCATTTATATTATGACAGACCAGCGACAGACCAGCTAGATCTACTGTCTCATTTACATTATGACAGACCAGATAGATCTACTGTCTCATTTATATTATGACAGCCCAGCTAGATCTACTGTCTCATTTATATTATGACCGACCAGATAGATCTACTGTCTCTATTATATAATGACAGACCTACTAGATCTACTGTCTCTGTTATATTATGACAGACCAGCTAGATCTACTGTCTCTATTATATTATGACAGACCAGCTAGATCTACTGTCTCATTTACATTATGACAGACCAGCTAGATCTACTGTCTCATTTATATTATGACAGCCCAGCTAGATCTACTGTCTCATTTATATTATGACCGACCAGATAGATCTACTGTCTCTATTATATTATGACAGACCAACTAGACCTACTGTCTCTATTATATTATGACAGACCAGCTAGATCTACGGTCTCTATTATATTATCACAGACCAGCTAGATCTACTGTCTCTGTTATATTATGACAGACCAGCTAGATCAACTGTCTCTATTATATTATGACAGACCAGCTAGATCTACTGTCTCATTTACATTATGACAGACCAGCTAGATCTACTGTCTCATTTATATTATGACAGCCCAGCTAGATCTACTGTCTCATTTATATTATGACCGACCAGATAGATCTACTGTCTCTATTATATAATGACAGACCTACTAGATCTACTGTCTCTATTATATTATGACAGACCAGCTCGATCTACTGTCTCTGTTATATTATGACAGACCAGCTCGATCTACTGTCTCTATTACATTATGACAGACCAGCTCGATCTACTGTCTCTATTATATTATGACAGACCAGCTAGATCTACTGTCTCTGTTATATTATGACAGACCAGCTAGATCTACTGTCTCATTTATATTATGACAGCCCAGCTAGATCTACTGTCTCTATTACATTATGACAGACCAGCTAGATCTACTGTCTCTATTACATTATGACAGACCAGCTCGATCTACTGTCTCTATTATATTATGACAGACCAGCTAGATCTACTGTCTCTGTTATATTATGACAGACCAGCTCGATCTACTGTCTCTATTACATTATGACAGACCAGCTCGATCTACTGTCTCTATTATATTATGACAGACCAGCTAGATCTACTGTCTCTGTTATATTATGACAGACCAGCTAGATCTACTGTCTCATTTATATGATTACAGATCAGCTAGATCTACTGTCTCTATTACATTATGACAGACCAGCTAGTTCTACTGTCTCATTTATATTATGACAGACCAGCTAGATCTACTGTCTCATTTATATGATTACAGACCAGCTAGATCTACTGTCTCTATTACATTATGACAGACCAGCTAGACCTACTGTGTCTATCACATTATGACAGACCAGCTAGATCTACTGTCTCTATTTATATTATGTCAGACCAGCTAGACCTACTGTCTCTATTTTATTATGACAGACCAGCTAGATCTACTGTCTCTATGTCTCTATTACATTTTGACAGACCAGCTAGATCTACTGTGTCATTTATATTATGACCGACCAGATAGATCTACTGTCTCTATTATATAATGACAGACCTGCTAGATCTACTGTCTCTATTATATTGTGACAGAACAGCTAGATCTAATTTCTCTATTATATTATCACAGACCAGCTAGATCTACTGTCTCTATTACATTATGACAGACCAGCTAGATCTACTGTCTCTATTACATTATGACAGACCAGCTAGATCTACTGTCTCTATTATATTATGGCAGACCAGCTATGTCTAGTGTCACTATTATAATATGACAGACCAGCTAGATCTACTGTCTCTATTACATTATGACAGACCAGCTAGATCTACTGTCTTTGTTATATTATGACAGACCAGCTAGATCTACTGTCTCTGTTATATAATGACAGACCAGCTAGATCTACTGTCTCATTTACATTATGACAGACCAGCTAGATTTACTGTGTCATTTATATTATGACAGACCAGCTAGATCTACTGTCTCATTTATATTATTACAGACCAGCTAGACCTACTGTCTTTGTTACATTATGACAGACCAGCTAGATCTACTGTCTCTATTACATTTTGACAGGCCAGCTAGATCTACTGTGTCATTTATATTATCACAGACCAGATAGATCTACTGTCTCTGTTATATAATGACAGACCTGCTAGATCTACTGTCTCTATTATATTATGACAGACCAGCTAGATCTACTGTCTCTATTGTATTATGACAGACCAGCTAGACCTACTGTCTCTATTACATTATGACAGACCAGCTAGATCTACTGCCTTTGTTACATTATGACAGACCAGCTAGATCTACTGTCTCTATTATATTATGACAGACCAACTAGACCTACTGTCTCTATTATATTATGACAGACCAGCTATGTCTACGTGTCTCTATTATATTATGACAGACCAGCTAGATCTACTGTGTCTGTTATATTATGACAGACCAGCTAGATCTACTGTCTCTATTATATTATGACAGACCAGCTAGATCTACTGTCTCATTTACATTATGACAGACCAGCTAGATCTACTGTCTCATTTATATTATGACAGCCCAGCTAGATCTACTGTCTCATTTATATTATGACCGACCAGATAGATCTACTGTCTCTATTATATAATGACAGACCTACTAGATCTACTGTCTCTGTTATATTATGACAGACCAGCTAGATCTACTGTCTCTATTATATTATGACAGACCAGCTAGATCTACTGTCTCATTTACATTATGACAGACCAGCTAGATCTACTGTCTCATTTATATTATGACAGCCCAGCTAGATCTACTGTCTCATTTATATTATGACCGACCAGATAGATCTACTGTCTCTATTATATTATGACAGACCAACTAGACCTACTGTCTCTATTATATTATGACAGACCAGCTAGATCTACTGTCTCTATTATATTATGACAGACCAGCTAGATCTACTGTCTCTGTTATATTATGACAGACCAGCTAGATCTACTGTCTCTATTATATTATGACAGACCAGCTAGATCTACTGTCTCATTTACATTATGACAGACCAGCTAGATCTACTGTCTCATTATATTATGACAGACCAGCTAGATCTACTGTCTCATTTATATTATGACAGACCAGCTAGATCTACTGTCTCTATTATATTATGACAGACCAGCTAGATCTACTGTCTCTATTATATTATGACAGACCAGCTCGATCTACTGTCTCTATTATATTATGACAGACCAGCTAGATCTACTGTCTCTATTACATTATGACAGACCAGCTATATCTACTGTCTCCATTACATTATGACAGACCAGCTAGATCTACTGTCTCTATTACATTATGACAGACCAGCTAGATCTACTGTCTCTATTATATTATGACAGACCAGCTAGATCTACTGTCTCTATTATATTATGACCAGACCAGCTATATCTACTGTCTCTATTACATTTTGACAGACCAGCTAGATCTACTGTCTCATTTACATTATGACCGACCAGATAGATCTACTGTCTCTATTATATAATGACAGACCTGCTAGATCTACTGTCTCTATTATATTGTGACAGACCAGCTAGATCTAATGTCTCTATTGTATTATCACAGACCAGCTAGATCTACTGTCTCTATTACATTATGACAGACCAGCTAGATCTACTGTCTCTAATACATTATGACAGACCAGCTAGATCTACTGTCTCTATTACATTATGACAGACCAGCTAGATCTACTGTCTCTATTGTATTATGGCAGACCAGCTATGTCTAGTGTCACTATTATAATATGACAGACCAGCTAGATCTACTGTCTCTATTGTACTATGACAGACCAGCTAGATCTACTGTCTCTATTACATTATGACAGACCAGCTAGATCTACTGTCTTTGTTATATTATGACAGACCAGCTAGATCTACTGTCTTTGTTATATTATGACAGACCAGCTATGTCTACTGTCTCTATTATATTATGACAGAACAGCTAGATCTACTGTCTCTATTATATTATCACAGACCAGCTAGCTCTACTGTCTCTATTATATTATGACAGACCAGCTAGATCTACTGTCTCTATTATATTATCACAGACCAGCTAGATCTACTGTCTCTATTACATTATGACAGACCAGCTAGTTCTACTGTCTCATTTATATTATGACAGACCAGCTAGATCTACTGTCTCATTTATTTGACTACAGACCAGCTAGATCTACTGTCTCTATTATATAATGACAGACCAGCTAGATCTACTGTCTCATTTATTTGATTACAGACCAGCTAGATCTACTGTCTCTATTATATAATGACAGACCAGCTAGATCTACTGTCTCTATTATATTATGACAGACCAGCTAGATCTACTGTCTCTAATATATTATGACAGACCAGCTAGATCTACTGTCTCTATTACATTATGACAGACCAGCTAGACCTACTGTGTCTATTACATTATGACAGACCAGCTAGATCTACTGTCTTTGTTACATTATGACAGACCAGCTAGATCTACTGTCTCTATTATATTATGACAGACCAGCTAGATCTACTGTCTCTATTATCGTATGACAGACCAGCTAGATCTACTGTCTCTATTATATTATGACAGACCAGCTAGATCTACTGTCTCTATCATAGTATGACAGACCAGCTATATCTACTGTCTCTATTACATTATGACAGACCAGCTAGATCTACTGTCTCTATTACATTATGACAGACCAGCTAGATCTACTGTCTCTATTATATTATGACAGACCAGCTAGATCTACTGTCTCTATTATAGTATGACAGACCAGCTATATCTACTGTCTCAATTACATTATGACAGACCAGCTAGATCTACTGTCTCTATTACATTATGACAGACCAGCTAGATCTACTGTCTCTATTATATTTTGACAGACCAGCTAGATCTACTGTCTCTATTACATTATGACAGACCAGCTAGATCTACTGTCTCTATTACATTATGACAGACCAGCTCGGTCTACTGTCTCTATTACATTATGACAGAACAGCTAGATCTACTGTCTCTATTACATTATGACAGACCAGCTAGATATACTGTCTCTATTACATTATCACAGACCAGCTAGATCTTCTGTCTCTATTACATTATGACAGACCAGCTAGATATACTGTCTCTATTATATAATGACAGACCAGCTAGATCTACTGTCTCTATTATATAATGACATACCAGCTAGATCTACTTTCTCATTTACATTATGACAGACCAGCTAGATCTACTGTCTCATTTATATTATGACAGACCAGCTAGATCTACTGTCTCATTTATATTATTACAGACCAGCTAGATCTACTGTCTCTATTACATTATGACAGACCGGCTAGATCTACTGCCTTTGTTACATTATGACAGACCAGCTAGATCTACTGTCTCTATTACATTATGACAGACCAGCTCGATCTACTGTCTCATTTATTTGATTACAGACCAGCTAGATCTACTGTCTCTTTTATATAATGACAGACCAGCTAGATCTACTGTCTATCATATTATGACAGACCAGCTAGATCTACTGTCTCTATTGTATTATGACAGACCAGCTAGATCTACTGTCTCTATTACATTATGACAGACCAGCTAGACCTACTGTGTCTATTACATTATGACAGACCAGCTAGATCTACTGTCTTTGTTACATTATGACAGACCAGCTAGATCTACTGTCTCTATTATATTATGACAGACCAGCTAGATCTACTGTCTCTATTATCGTATGACAGACCAGCTAGATCTACTGTCTCTATTATATTATGACAGACAAGCTAGATCTACTGTCTCTATTAAATTATGACAGACCAGCTATATCTACTGTCTCTATTACATTATGACAGACCAGCTAGATCTACTGTCTCTATTACATTATGACAGACCAGCTAGATCTACTGTCTCTATTACATTATGACAGACCAGCTAGATCTACTCTCTCTATTATATTATGACAGACCAGCTAGATCTACCGTCTCTATTATATTTTGACAGACCAGCTAGATCTACTGTCTCTATTATATTATGACAGACCAGCTAGATCTACCCTCTCTATTGTAATATGATAGACCAGCTAGATCTACTGTCTCTATTACATTATGACAGACCAGCTAGATCTACTGTCTCTATTACATTATGACAGACCAGCTAGATCTACTCTCTCTATTATATTATGACAGACCAGCTAGATCTACCGTCTCTATTATATTTTGACAGACCAGCTAGATCTACTGTCTCTATTATAGTATGACAGACCAGCTATATCTACTGTCTCTATTACATTATGACAGACCAGCTAGATCTACTGTCTCTATTACATTATGACAGACCAGCTAGATCTACTGTCTCTATTATATTATGACAGACCAGCTAGATCTACTGTCTCTATTATAGTATGACAGACCAGCTATGTCTACTGTCTCTATTACATTATGACAGACCAGCTAGATCTACTGTCTCTATTACATTATGACAGACCAGCTAGATCTACTGTCTCTATTATATTTTGACAGACCAGCTAGATCTACTGTCTCTATTACATTATGACAGACCAGCTAGATCTACTGTCTCTATTACATTATGACAGACCAGCTCGGTCTACTGTCTCTATTACATTATGACAGAACAGCTAGATCTACTGTCTCTATTACATTATGACAGACCAGCTAGATCTACTGTCTCTATTACATTATGACAGACCAGCTATATCTACTGTCTCTATTACATTATGACAGACCAGCTAGATCTACTGTCTCTATTACATTATGACAGACCAGCTAGATCTACTGTCTCTATTATATTATGACAGACCAGCTAGATCTACTGTCTCTATTATAGTATGACAGACCGGCTATATCTACTGTCTCTATTACATTATGACAGACCAGCTAGATCTACTGTCTCTATTATATTTTGACAGACCAGCTAGATCTACTGTCTCTATTACATTATGACAGACCAGCTAGATCTACTGTCTCTATTACATTATGACAGACCAGCTCGGTCTACTGT
The DNA here is from genome assembly GCF_045791955.1 of Oncorhynchus clarkii lewisi. NCBI lineage: Eukaryota > Metazoa > Chordata > Actinopteri > Salmoniformes > Salmonidae > Oncorhynchus > Oncorhynchus clarkii. The sequence continues at coordinate 13,939 of NW_027258122.1, read as the reverse complement.
CTCTATTACATTATGACAGAACAGCTAGATCTACTGTCTCTATTACATTATGACAGACCAGCTAGATCTACTGTCTCTATTACATTATGACAGACCAGCTCGGTCTACTGTCTCTATTACATTATGACAGAACAGCTAGATCTACTGTCTCTATTACATTATGACAGACCAGCTAGATCTACTGTCTCTATTACATTATGACAGACCAGCTATATCTACTGTCTCTATTACATTATGACAGACCAGCTAGATCTACTGTCTCTATTACATTATGACAGACCAGCTAGATCTACTGTCTCTATTATATTATGACAGACCAGCTAGATCTACTGTCTCTATTATAGTATGACAGACCGGCTATATCTACTGTCTCTATTACATTATGACAGACCAGCTAGATCTACTCTCTCTATTATATTTTGACAGACCAGCTAGATCTACTGTCTCTATTACATTATGACAGACCAGCTAGATCTACTGTCTCTATTACATTATGACAGACCAGCTCGGTCTACTGTCTCTATTACATTATGACAGAACAGCTAGATCTACTGTCTCTATTACATTATGACAGACCAGCTAGATCTACTGTCTCTATTACATTATGACAGACCAGCTAGATCTACTCTCTCTATTATATTATGACAGACCAGCTAGATCTACCGTCTCTATTATATTTTGACAGACCAGCTAGATCTACTGTCTCTATTATAGTATGACAGACCAGCTATATCTACTGTTTCTATTACATTATGACAGACCAGCTAGATCTACTGTCTCTATTACATTATGACAGACCAGCTAGATCTACTGTCTCTATTATATTAAGACAGACCAGCTAGATCTACTGTCTCTATTATAGTATGACAGACCAGCTATATCTACTGTCTCTATTACATTATGACAGACCAGCTAGATCTACTGTCTCTATTACATTATGACAGACCAGCTAGATCTACTGTCTCTATTATATTTTGACAGACCAGCTAGATCTACTGTCTCTATTACATTATGACAGACCAGCTAGATCTACTGTCTCTATTACATTATGACAGACCAGCTCGGTCTACTGTCTCTATTACATTATGACAGAACAGCTAGATCTACTGTCTCTATTACATTATGACAGACCAGCTAGATATACTGTCTCTATTCCATTATCACAGACCAGCTAGATCTTCTGTCTCTATTACATTATGACAGACCAGCTAGATATACTGTCTCTATTATATAATGACAGACCAGCTAGATCTACTGTCTCTATTATATAATGACATACCAGCTAGATCTACTGTCTCATTTACATTATGACAGACCAGCTAGATCTACTGTCTCATTTATATTATGACAGACCAGCTAGATCTACTGTCTCATTTATATTATTACAGACCAGCTAGATCTACTGTCTCTATTATATAATGACAGACCAGCTAGATCTACTGTCTCTATTATATTATGACAGGCCAGCTAGATCTACTGTCTCTATTATATTATCACAGACCAGATAGATCTACTGTCTCTGTTATATTATGACAGACCAGCTAGATCTACTGTCTCTATTATATTTTGACAGACCAGCTAGATCTACTGTCTCTATTACAGTATGACAGACCAGCTAGACCTACTGTCTCTATTACATTATGACAGACCGGCTAGATCTACTGCCTTTGTTACATTATGACAGACCAACTAGATTTACTGTCTCTATTATATTATGACAGACCAACTAGATCTACTGTCTCATTTATTTGATTACAGACCAGCTAGATCTACTGTTTCTATTATATAATGACAGACCAGCTAGATCTACTGTCTCTATTATATTATGACAGACCAGCTAGATCTACTGTCTCTATTATATTATGACAGACCAGCTAGATCTACTGTCTCTATTACATTATGGCAGACCAGATAGACCTACTGTGTCTATTACATTATGACAGACCAGCTAGATCTACTGTCTTTGTTACATTATGACAGACCAGCTAGATCTACTGTCTCTATTATATTATGACAGACCAGCTAGATCTACTGTCTCTATTATCGTATGACAGACCAGCTAGATCTACTGTCTCTATTATATTATGACAGACCAGCTAGATCTACTGTCTCTATTATTGTATGACAGACCAGCTATATCTACTGTCTCTATTACATTATGACAGACCAGCTAGATCTACTGTCTCTATTACATTATGACAGACCAGCTCGAGCTACTGTCTCATTTATTTGATTACAGACCAGCTAGATCTACTGTCTCTTTTATATAATGACAGACCAGCTAGATCTACTGTCTATCATATTATGACAGACCAGCTAGATCTACTGTCTCTATTATATTATGACAGACCAGCTAGATCTACTGTCTCTATTACATTATGACAGACCAGCTAGATCTACTGTCTCTATTATATTATGACAGACCAGTTAGATCTACTGTCTCTATTATCGTATGACAGACCAGCTAGATCTACTGTCTCTATTATATTATGACAGACAAGCTAGATCTACTGTCTCTATTAAATTATGACAGACCAGCTATATCTACTGTCTCTATTACATTATGACAGACCAGCTAGATCTACTGTCTCTATTACATTATGACAGACCAGCTAGATCTACTGTCTCTATTACATTATGACAAACCAGCTAGATCTACTCTCTCTATTATATTATGACAGACCAGCTAGATCTACCGTCTCTATTATATTTTGACAGACCAGCTAGATCTACTGTCTCTATTATATTATGACAGACCAGCTAGATCTACCCTCTCTATTGTAATATGACAGACCAACTAGATCTACTGTCTCATTTATTTGATTACAGACCAGCTAGATCTACTGTTTCTATTATATAATGACAGACCAGCTAGATCTACTGTCTCTATTATATTATGACAGACCAGCTAGATCTACCATCTCTATTATATTATGACAGACCAGCTAGATATACTGTCCCTATTATATTATGACAGACCAGCTAGATCTACTGTCCCTATTATATTATGACAGACTAGCTAGATCTACTGTCTCTATTATATTATAACAGACCAGCTAGATCTACTGTCTCTATTATTTCATGTCAGACCAGCTAGATCTACTGTCTCTATAATATTATGACAGACCAGCTAGAACTACTGCCTCTATTATAATATGACAGACCAGTTAGATCGACTGTCTCTATTATATTATGACCTACCAGCTAGATCTACTGTCTCTATTATATTATGACAGACCCACTAGATCTACTGTCTCTATTATATTATGACATACCAGCTAGATTTGTTTTCTCTATTATATTAAGACAGACCAGCTAGATCTAATCTCTCTATAATATTATGTCAGACCAGCTAGATCTACTTTCTCTATTATATTATGTCAGACCAGCTAGACCTACTGTCTCTATTATATTATGACAGACCCACTAGATCTACTGTCTCTATTATATTATGACATACCAGCTAGATTTGTTTTCTCTATTATATTAAGACAGACCAGCTAGATCTAATCTCTCTATTATATTATGTCAGACCAGCTAGACCTACTGTCTCTATTATATTATGACAGACCCACTAGATCTACTGTCTCTATTATTTTATGACAGACCAGCTAGATCTACTGTCTATTTTATATTATGACAGACCAGCTAGATCTACCCTCTCTACTGTAATATGATAGACCAGCTAGATGTACTGTCTCAATTATATTATAACATACCAGCTAGATTTGTTTTCTCTATTATATTAAGACAGACCAGCTAGATATACTCTCTCAATAATATTATGAAAGACCAGTTAGATCTACTGTCTCTATTATATTATGACAGACCAGCTAGATCTACTGTCTCTATTACATTATGACAGACCAGCTAGATCTACTGTCTCTATTGTATTATAAGAGACCAGCTAGATCTACTGACTCTATTATATTATGACAGACCAGTTAGATCTACCCTCTCTATTGTAATGTGATAGCCCTGTTAGATCTACTGTCTCTATTATTTTATGACAGACCAGCTAGATCTACCCTCTCTTTTGAAATATGATAGACCAGCTAGATCTACTGTCTCTATTATATTATGACAGACCAGCTAGATCTACCATCTCTATTATATTATGACAGACCAGCTAGATCTACTGTCTCTATTATAATATGATAGACCAGCTAGATCTACTGTCTCTATAATATTATGACAGACCAGCTAGATCTACTGTCCCTATTATATTATGACAGACCAGCTAGATCTACTGTCCCTATTATATTATGACAGACTAGCTAGATCTACTGTCTCTATTATATTATGACAGACCAGCTAGATCTACTGTCCCTATTATATTATGACAGACTAGCTAGATCTACTGTCCCTATTATATTATGACAGACCAGCTAGATCTACTGTCCCTATTATATTATGACAGACTAGCTAGATCTACTGTCTCTATTATATTATGACAGACCAGCTAGATCTATTGTCTCTCTTACATTATGACAGACCAGCTACATCTACTATCTCTATTATATTATGATAGACCAGCTACATCTACTGTCTCTATTATATTATGACAGACCCACTAGATCTACTGTCTCTATTATATTATGACAGACCAGCTAGATCTACTGTCCCTATTATATTATGACAGACTAGCTAGATCTACTGTCTCTATTATATTATGACAGACCAGTGTAACAGTATAATTTTAAACCATCCCCTCGCCCATACCCGGGCGCGAACTAGGGACCTTCTGCACACATCAACAGTCACCCTCGAAGCATCGTTACCCATCGCTCCACAAAAGCCGCGGCCCTTGCAGAGCAAGGGGAACTACTACTTCAAGGTCTCAGAGCAAGTGACGTCACTGATTGAAACGCTATTTAGCGCCCACGCTAACTAAGCTAGCCGTTTCACATCCGTTACACTCACCCCCCTTTTGACCTTCCTCCTTTTTCCGCAGCAACCAGTAATCCGGGTCAACAGCATCAATGTAACAGTACAAGTTTAGACCGTCCCCTCGCCCATACCCGGGCGCGAACTAGGGACCTTCTGCACACATCAACAGTCACCCTCGAAGTATCGTTACACATCGCTCCACAAAAGCCGCGGCCCTTGCAGAGCAAGGGGAACTACTACTTCAAGGTCTCAGAGCAAGTGACGTCACTGATTGAAACGCTATTTAGCGCCCACGCTAACTAAGCTAGCCGTTTCACATCCGTTACACCAGCTAGAACTACTGCCTCTATTATAATATGACAGACCAGTTAGATCTACTGTCTCTATTATATTATGACAGACCAGCTAGATCTACTCTCTCTATTATATTATGACAGACCAGCTAGATCTACTGTCTCTATTATATTATGACAGACTAGCTATATCTACTGTCTCTATTATATTATGACAGACCAGCTAGATCTATTGTCTCTCTTACATTATGACAGACCAGCTACATCTACTATCTCTATTATATTATGATAGACCAGCTACATCTACTGTCTCCATTATATTATGACAGACCCCCTATATCTACTGTCTCTATTATATTATGACAGACCAGCTAGATCTACTGTCTCTATTATATTACGACAGACCAGCTAGATCTACTGTCTCTATTATATTATGACAGACCAGCTACATCTACTGTCTCTATTATATTATGATAGACGAGCTACATCTACTGTCTCTATTATATTATGGCAGACCCACTAGATCTACTGTCTCTATTATATTATGACAGACCAGCTAGATCTACTCTCTCTATTATATTATGACAGACCAGCTAGATCTACTGTCTCTATTATATTATGACAGACCAGCTATATCTACTGTCTCTATTATATTATGACAGACCAGCTAGATCTATTGTCTCTCTTACATTATGACAGACCAGCTACATCTACTATCTCTATTATATTATGATAGACCAGCTACATCTACTGTCTCTATTATATTATGACAGACCCACTAGATCTACTGTCTCTATTATATAATGACAGACCAGCTAGATCTACTGTCCCTATTATATTACGACAGACCAGCTAGATCTACTGTCTCTATTATATTATGACAGACCAGCTACATCTACTGTCTCTATTATATTATGATAGACGAGCTACATCTACTGTCTCTATTATATTATGACAGACCCACTAGATCTACTGTCTCTATTATATTATGACAGACCAGCTAGAACTACTGCCTCTATTATAATATGACAGACCAGTTAGATCTACTGTCTCTATTATATTATGACAGACCAGCTAGATCTACTCTCTCTATTATATTATGACAGACCAGCTAGATCTACTGTCTCTATTATATTATGACAGACCAGCTATATCTACTGTCTCTATTATATTATGACAGACCAGCTAGATCTACTGTCTCTATTATATTACGACAGACCAGCTAGATCTACTGTCTCTATTATATTATGACAGACCAGCTACATCTACTGTCTCTATTATATTATGATAGACGAGCTACATCTACTGTCTCTATTATATTATGACAGACCCACTAGATCTACTGTCTCTATTATATTATGACAGACCAGCTAGAACTACTGCCTCTATTATATTATGATAGACCAGCTACATCTACTGTCTCTATTATATTATGACAGACCCACTAGATCTACTGTCTCTATTATATTATGACAGACCAGCTAGATCTACTGTCCCTATTATATTATGACAGACTAGCTAGATCTACTGTCTCTATTATATTATGACAGACCAGCTAGAACTACTGCCTCTATTATAATATGACAGACCAGTTAGATCTACTGTCTCTATTATATTATGACAGACCAGCTAGATCTACTCTCTCTATTATATTATGACAGACCAGCTAGATCTACTGTCTCTATATTATGACAGACCAGCTATATCTACTGTCACTATTATATTATGACAGACCAGCTAGATCTATTGTCTCTCTTACATTATGACAGACCAGCTACATCTACTATCTCTATTATATTATGATAGAACAGCTACATCTACTGTCTCTATTATATTATGACAGACCCACTAGATCTACTGTCTCTATTATATTATGACAGACCAGCTAGATATACTGTCTCTATTATATTACGACAGACCAGCTAGATCTACTGTCTCTATTATATTATGACAGACCAGCTACATCTACTGTCTCTATTATATTATGATAGACGAGCTACATCTACTGTCTCTATTATATTATGACAGACCCACTAGATCTACTGCCTCTATTATATTATGACAGACCAGCTAGATCTACTCTCTCTATTATATTATGACAGACCAGCTAGATCTACTGTCTCTATTATATTATGACAGACCAGCTATATCTACTGTCTCTATTATATTATGACAGACGAGCTAGATCTATTGTCTCTCTTACATTATGACAGACCAGCTACATCTACTATCTCTATTATATTATGATAGACCAGCTACATCTACTGTCTCTATTATATTATGACAGACCCACTAGATCTACGTTCTCTATTATATTATGACAGACCAGCTACATCTACTGTCCCTATTATATTACGACAGACCAGCTAGATCTACTGTCTCTATTATATTATGACAGACCAGCTACATCTACTGTCTCTATTATATTATGATAGACGAGCTACATCTACTGTCTCTATTATATTATGACAGACCCACTAGATCTACTGTCTCTATTATATTATGACAGACCAGCTAGATCTACTGTCTCTATTATATTACGACAGACCAGCTAGATCTACCCTCTCTATTGTAATATGATAGACCAGCTAGATCTACTGTCTCAATTATATTATGACAGACCAGCTAGTTCTACTGTCTCTATAATATTATGACAGACCAGCTAGATCTACTATCTCTATTATATTACGACAGTGTAGCTAGATCTACTGTCTCTATTATTTTATGACTTACCAGCTAGATCTACTGTCTATTTTATATTATGACAGCCCAGCTAGAGCTACCCTCTCTACTGTAATATGATAGACCAGCTAGATCTACTGTCTCAATTATATTATAACATACCAGCTAGATTTGTTTTCTCTATTACATTAAGATAGACCAGCTAGATATACTCTCTCAATAATATTATGAAAGACCAGTCAGATCTACTGTCTCTATTATATTTTGACAGACCAGCTAGATCTACTGTCTCTATTACATTATGACAGACCAGCTAGATCTACTGTCTCTATTGTATTATAAGAGACCAGCTAGATCTACTGACTCTATTATATTATGACAGACCAGTTAGATCTACCCTCTCTTTTGAAATATGATAGACCCCCTAGATCTATTGTCTCTCTTACATTATGACAGACCAGCTACATCTACTATCTCTATTATATTATGATAGAACAGCTACATCTACTGTCTCTATTATATTATGACAGACCCACTAGATCTACTGTCTCTATTATATTATGACAGACCAGCTAGATATACTGTCTCTATTATATTACGACAGACCAGCTAGATCTACTGTCTCTATTATATTATGACAGACCAGCTACATCTACTGTCTCTATTATATTATGATAGACGAGCTACATCTACTGTCTCTATTATATTATGACAGACCCACTAGATCTACTGTCTCTATTATATTATGACAGACCAGCTAGATCTACTCTCTCTATTATATTATGACAGACCAGCTAGATCTACTGTCTCTATTATATTATGACAGACCAGCTATATCTACTGTCTCTATTATATTATGACAGACGAGCTAGATCTATTGTCTCTCTTACATTATGACAGACCAGCTACATCTACTATCTCTATTATATTATGATAGACCAGCTACATCTACTGTCTCTATTATATTATGACAGACCCACTAGATCTACGTTCTCTATTATATTATGACAGACCAGCTACATCTACTGTCCCTATTATATTACGACAGACCAGCTAGATCTACTGTCTCTATTATATTATGACAGACCAGCTACATCTACTGTCTCTATTATATTATGATAGACGAGCTACATCTACTGTCTCTATTATATTATGACAGACCCACTAGATCTACTGTCTCTATTATATTATGACAGACCAGCTAGATCTACTGTCTCTATTATATTACGACAGACCAGCTAGATCTACCCTCTCTATTGTAATATGATAGACCAGCTAGATCTACTGTCTCAATTATATTATGACAGACCAGCTAGTTCTACTGTCTCTATAATATTATGACAGACCAGCTAGATCTACTATCTCTATTATATTACGACAGTGTAGCTAGATCTACTGTCTCTATTATTTTATGACTTACCAGCTAGATCTACTGTCTATTTTATATTATGACAGCCCAGCTAGAGCTACCCTCTCTACTGTAATATGATAGACCAGCTAGATCTACTGTCTCAATTATATTATAACATACCAGCTAGATTTGTTTTCTCTATTACATTAAGATAGACCAGCTAGATATACTCTCTCAATAATATTATGAAAGACCAGTCAGATCTACTGTCTCTATTATATTTTGACAGACCAGCTAGATCTACTGTCTCTATTACATTATGACAGACCAGCTAGATCTACTGTCTCTATTGTATTATAAGAGACCAGCTAGATCTACTGACTCTATTATATTATGACAGACCAGTTAGATCTACCCTCTCTTTTGAAATATGATAGACCCCCTAGATCTACTGTCTCTATTATATTATGACAGACCAGCTAGATCTACTGTCTCTATTATATTACGACAGACCAGCTAGATCTACTGTCTCTATTACATTATGACAGACCAGCTAGATCTACTGTCTCTATTATATTATGACAGACCAGCTAGATCTACTGTCTCTATTACATTATGACAGACCAGCTAGATCTATTGTCTCTATTATATTATGACAGACCATTAAACTTGATAAACAGTGTGTGCTTAGCTCTGAATCTGTATGGTACTTCATTCCCTGTCATATATTTATAAAATGGGGTTATCTTCAATTTTTTGTGGATATGCAATTATTCTCCAGCAAAATTACCCATCAAACTTTCTGAGTTTCATGAACAAGTCCTTTTATCCTGGAAGCTATGTTAATGTCTACAACTTTTCAACCACACAAGACACTTCTGTGGAACAACAAAGATATTGTTGTTAAAAAAAAACAAGTATTTGTTCTTTCCTAAGTGGTTTGTAATAAATATTATATTTGTGCTTGATTTATTTGATAAATAAGGAAATATACTCTCTTATAGGAAGGTCTTGGAAACATAGAACTTACCAAAACATAAATGTAATTCTATATGCAAAGCAACACCTTCAAGATTTATTCAATTCATGAAATGTCATTTGTGTTTTGGAGAACGTGTCAAGATAGATGCGGAATTTATGTTAGAAGGTTGCCCCCTGCTGGATAAGAAATTTAATAATAATATCTCCAACCAGATCTCTCCTAGAGGGAAATTCTTCTGGAATGCATATATTACTGAAATTTAACGGAAGATAGCTTGGTTTCTCTCTCACACTTTTAAAAAATAAAATAAAATAAAGTCAAAGAAGTTGACTTTAAAATGTTGCACAAAATATACCCTTGCAATAACTTGTCTAGTCATGGACTTAAAATAAATATGCCTTTTCTGTGACAAAGAAGGGGAAACTATTATACCCCCAAAAAATTGATGAGTGTGACTCTGTGAAGTTATGTTGGAGCGAGTTCAGTAGTTACATGTTTTATTACATTAATAAGACCACGGTATTTACAATGAAAGGATGTAATATGTTATTATGTATGTTATTATTCAAATGAAAACAAGACCACTGAATTAGTTATTCATTCTTCATTCTCTCTGGTAAATGTTATTTACACAAAAACCAATATTTGAAATCTATCACCAAATGCAATACATTTTTACTTGAAATCCAATATCTAATAAAATCTCTAGAATTGATCAATAACAACAAAAACACTGTATTCTTACAACTCTACCATAGGTTTGTACAACTGTAACCCCTGACCTTTATTTTAGTAACTCACTTTTGAAAGTACATTTTTGTGTTTCATTTTTTTTGCTTTTAATGTCATTTTATGTTTCTTCAGAGAAAATGTAAGTGTAGTGATGTCCTATGTTTGTATTGTAATTTTAAATGTTATAATAAAAAAATAAAAAATATTTAAAAAAAAAAATATATATATATCTATCTCATAGTAATGAACAAGTAGGAGTCGCGACGAGACAGACAGACAGGCAGCGTTTCTCAGCCAACCGAAATCATGAATCAGCTGGCATCATTTTTATGGATATATATATATATATATATACAAAGAAATGTCACGAAACGAATTGCAGCAGCCTTTACAGCATCTGTGTTTAAACTGATTGTGTTCCTGTCGCTGTGTTGTTGGCTAGCTCCTCTGAACAACTGTGTCCTGAAGAGAGAGCACATGTATCCAAATCAACGTCACTAGAAAAACTGCTTAAACAAATGTAACTGTGCGTTATTCTTTTTGAAGTGCCTGTAAGTTAGCCCGTAGTTGGCTAGCTAGCAAGAAGGGATAAGAACGAATTTGTCTCAGGCATCAAAATCATAGGAAAATAACCCAAGATGCGCTAACAATGTACTGGTGCTGACGTTTCATCTTGATTTACTTTTGTTGCACACAAACAATTTGGTGTTTGCCCTTGCATAAACTGAAGAAACAGATTCTGCCGATTCTTTTTGGCCCTTGGACTAAAAGAAAAATCACTATATTGAACGTCTTCTGTAAACCCAGTTTAGCCACATAGTTTCTAAACAGCCAACTTGTTTACGAAAGAGCTTCATTGGTCATGGTTTAATACCAATCGAAAAATCATAGTCAAACACATCATAAACGTTCATGATCAGTTTTAAAACATGCACCAGACAGAGGAAAACACTGAATGAAGAAACACAATGGACATTAGATTGGTGGAAATCTGTCCTTTGGTCTGATGAGTCCGAATTTGAGATTTTTGGTTCCAATCACCGTGTCTTTATGAGACGCAGAGTAGGTGATCGGATGATCGCTGCATGTGTGGTTCCCACCGTGAAGCATGGAGGAGGAGGTGTGGGGGTGCTTTGCTGGCGCCACTGTCTGTGATTTATTTAGATTTCAAGGCACACTTAACCAGCATGGCTACCACAGCATTCTGCAGTGATTTGCCATCCCATCTGGTTTGGGCTTAGTGGGACTATCATTTGTTTTTCAACAGGACAATGACCCAACACACCTCCTGGCTGTGTAAGGGCTATTTGACCAAGAAGGAGAGTTATGGAGTGTTGCATCAGATGACCTGGCCTCCACAATCACTTGACCTCAACCCAATTGAAATAGTTTGGGATGAGTTGGACCGCAGAGTGCAGGAAAAGCAGCCAACAAGTGCTCAGCGTATGTGGGAACTCCTTTAAGACTGTTGCAAAAGCACTCCAGGTGAAGCTGGTTGAGAGAATGTGAAGAGTGTGCAAAGCTGTCATCAAGGCATATGGTGGCTACTTTGAAGAATCTAAAATATATTTTCATTTAACACTTTGGTTACGACATGATTCCACATGTGTTATTTCATAGTTTTGATGTCTTCACTATTATTCTACAATGTAGAAAATAGTACAAATATAGAAAAACCCTTGAATGTAGCAGGTGTGTCCAAACTTTTGACTGGTACACTATACAAAAAAAGTAAGATTAAATTTGTAGTATGTATAGCAGTGGTTATCAACTGTACTGTAGGGATGGAACGTACGTCGCGGGATATTGAGGTCGTGGTGGCAGCTGCAGTGAGGTATTTGGGTGTACGAGACTTGACATCAGAAGAGTAACAGGGTGTGTTGAGTGATGGTGTCCCGTCCTTTCAGGCTGTTGGTCTGAGGTAGGACTAGAGAGATTTAAATAGTGGAGTAAGGTGGTGGGTTTTTAGTGAGTGCAGGGTTAGATGGTAGGGTATTTTTTAAAATGTATTTATTTTACATTTTCAAGCCACGTATAAGGTAGTTATACTCCAGTCTAGTAGGTGGCGCTAATGCAACATGTGTTGGCTGCCAACCGCCGTTAAACATAATCGAAGAAGAATATTATAGAGGTGGAGGCATGCTTGAAGGTTAGCGACATATTGAACGAACTGAGTAGCAAGTTATGCAATTATCGTGTAGAATATGGTAATATAATCTACATTTGGATATAATAAAAGCTACTACACAAGTCGCGGTGATTCCAGGTATGTAATTTGGCTGTGGACACAGTGAGCCATTTTGTCATTGTTTTTGTGTATGTTTTCCTCTGTCTGGTGCATGTTTTAAAACGGATCATGAACGTTTATGATGTGTTTGACTATGATTTTTCTATTTGGTTTTAAACCATGACCAATGAAGCTCTTTCATAACCGGTCGGTTGCTTAGAAACTATGGGACAAAACTGGGTTTACAGAAGACGTTAAATATGGCGATTTTAATTTGAATCCCAGGGCCAAAAAAGACCGGTAACGTGTGTTTCTTCCGTTTATACAAGGACAAACACCGAGCGCACAAATAGTTCCGTGTGCAACAAGTAATCAAGGTAAAACGGCAACACCGAAATGTTTTTAGGGAAATAAACCCAAGATGTGCTGGGATTTCGATGCAAACATTCGTAACTTTTATTTAAAAAATAATTAAATGCAACTTTTTTTTACATGTTGAGCCACAGTGTTCATTTAAATGAAAATGCCCGAGAAGCCGTGTGTTTGCAGGATATTGTCACGGCTGTGAGGCCCGAGAAAACCCTTCTTCCTTGTTTGCAAGCTGGCCAATTTAGTCTCGTCAAACAGATGAACAGTATCTACAATTTGTTTTAAGCTGTTTTCTAGTGACAGTTATTTGGATACATCCATAACAATGAGCTAATGAGGCGCGATTTCGCCTGGCACAGAACATGTGCTCTCTGTTCAGAGCAGCTACAGTAACAGGTCAGTTCTTTTTTTTT
>NW_027258121.1:107500-125289 GCF_045791955.1 Oncorhynchus clarkii lewisi | reverse complement strand
CTAACAGATAGGTTAACTGTCTGGTATCTGGGGGGGTTATTTAGTCTGCTGCTATAGGCCAGGACCAGGCTGATTCACCCTGTTTAAACATCTACACTTCTCTCTCTCTCTCTCTCTGCTGCTATAGGCCAGGACCAGACTTCTCTCTCTCTCTCTACTGCTATAGGCCAGGACCAGTCTTCTCTCTCTCTCTGCTGCTATAGGCCAGGACCAGACTTCTCTCTCTCTCTCTCTGCTGCTATAGGCCAGGACCCGGCTGATTCACCCTGTTTAAACATCAACACTTCTCTCTCTCTCTCTGCTGCTATAGGCCAGGACCAGACTTCTCTCTCTCTCTGCTGCTATAGGCCAGGACCAGACTTCTCTCTCTCTGCTGCTATAGGCCAGGACCAGACTTCTCTCTCTCTCTGCTGCTATAGGCCAGGACCAGACTTCTCTCTCTCTCTCTCTGCTATAGGCCAGGACCAGACTTCTCTCTCTCTCTCTGCTGCTATAGGCCAGGACCAGACTTCTCTCTCTCTCTCTCTATTGCTATAGGCCAGGACCAGACTTCTCTCTCTCTCTGCTGCTATAGGCCAGGACCAGACTTCTCTCTCTCTCTATTGCTATAGGCCAGGACCAGACTTCTCTCTCTCTCTGCTGCTATAGGCCAGGACCAGACTTCTCTCTCTCTGCTGCTATAGGCCAGGACCAGACTTCTCTCTCTCTCTCTCTATTGCTGTAGGCCAGGACCAGACTTCTCTCTCTCTCTCTATTGCTGTAGGCCAGGACCAGACTTCTCTCTCTCTCTCTCTATTGCTATAGGCCAGGACCAGACTTCTCTCTCTCTCTCTATTGCTATAGGCCAGGACCAGACTTCTCTCTCTCTCTCTATTGCTATAGGCCAGGACCAGACTTCTCTCTCTCTGCTGCTATAGGCCAGGACCAGACTTCTCTCTCTCTGCTGCTATAGGCCAGGACCAGACTTCTCTCTCTCTGCTGCTATAGGCCAGGACCAGACTTCTCTCTCTCTCTGCTGCTATAGGCCAGGACCAGACTTCTCTCTCTCTGCTGCTATAGGCCAGGACCAGACTTCTCTCTCTCTCTGCTGCTATAGGCCAGGACCAGACTTCTCTCTCTCTCTCTCTCTATTGCTGTAGGCCAGGACCAGACTTCTCTCTCTCTCTCTCTCTCTATTGCTGTAGGCCAGGACCAGACTTCTCTCTCTCTCTCTATTGCTGTAGGCCAGGACCAGACTTCTCTCTCTCTCTCTCTATTGCTATAGGCCAGGACCAGACTTCTCTCTCTCTCTCTATTGCTATAGGCCAGGACCAGACTTCTCTCTCGCTCTCTATTGCTATAGGCCAGGACCAGACTTCTCTCTCTCTGCTGCTATAGGCCAGGACCAGACTTCTCTCTCTCTCTGCTGCTATAGGCCAGGACCAGACTTCTCTCTCTCTGCTGCTATAGGCCAGGACCAGACTTCTCTCTCTCTCTGCTGCTATAGGCCAGGACCAGACTTCTCTCTCTCTGCTGCTATAGGCCAGGACCAGACTTCTCTCTCTCTCTGCTGCTATAGGCCAGGACCAGACTTCTCTCTCTCTGCTGCTATAGGCCAGGACCAGACTTCTCTCTCTCTCTGCTGCTATAGGCCAGGACCAGACTTCTCTCTCTCTCTCTCTATTGCTGTAGGCCAGGACCAGACTTCTCTCTCTCTCTCTCTATTGCTGTAGGCCAGGACCAGACTTCTCTCTCTCTCTCTATTGTTGTAGGCCAGGACCAGACTTCTCTCTCTCTCTCTATTGCTGTAGGCCAGGACCAGACTTCTCTCTCTCTCTCTCTATTGCTATAGGCCAGGACCAGACTTCTCTCTCTCTCTCTCTATTGCTATAGGCCAGGACCAGACTTCTCTCTCTCTCTCTATTGCTGTAGGCCAGGACCAGACTTCTCTCTCTCTCTCTATTGCTATAGGCCAGGACCAAGCTGATTCACCCTGTTTAAACATCAACTCTTGTCTCTCTCTCTTTCTCTATCCTTCTCTCTCATTTCAATTTCAATCAGGGCCACGACTTATTCACACTGTTAAAACATCAATACTTCTCTCCCTCTCTCTCTGTCTCCCTCCCTCTCTCTCTCTCTCTCTGTCTCCCTCCCTCTCTCTCTCTATCTCTCTCCCTCCCTCTCCCTCTCTCTCTGTCTCCCTCCTTCTCTCTCTCTCTCTGTCTCCCTCCCTCCCTGTCCATGTTGCGATCCGAGACTCAGACAGATGTAAGAACTGTGCCTCTACAACGTGACTGGCTCCGAGAGCACGGAAGGGGAAAGAAGAGAAGATGTAAATTCATTTTGATTTCTCATTAAAGTGTTACTGGATGCACCACAATACACCGACGACCCCTACTGGCGGGACCCGGGACTGCAGCCACCTATCGGCCGGGCTGCTTGCTCTGCGGAATGTAGGACAAACCATATTCCCTCTCTCTCTGTCTCTCTCTCTCTCTGTCTCTCTCTCTCTGTCTCTCTCTCTGTCTCTCTCTCTGTCTCTCTCTCTGTCTCTCTGTCTCTCTGTCTCTGTCTGTGTCTCCCTCTCTCTCGTTCTCTCTCTGTCTCTCTCTCTGTGTCTCCCTCTCTCTCTCTCTCAATTCAATTCAATTCAAGGGGCTTTATTGGCATGGGAAACATGTGTTAACATTGCCAAAGCAAGTGAGGTAATTAATATACAAAAATCTCTCTCTCTCTCTCTCCAGCGAGTCAAGTTGTTGGTGGGCGTGGGTGACAGATCCTGACACAAGAGACCCATATAGCATGTTGGGGGCCGTCTGGCAATGCGTACATCTCTCTCTCTCCCCCCAGCGAGTCAAGTTGTTGGTGGGCGTGGGTGACAGATCCTGACACAAGAGACCCATATAGCATGTTGGGGGACCGTTGGGCAATGCGTACATCTCTCTCTCTCCCCCCAGCGAGTCAAGTTGTTGGTGGGCGTGGGTGACAGATCCTGACACAAGAGACCCATATAGCATGTTGGGGGACCGTTGGGCAATGCGTACATCTCTCTCTCTCCCCCCAGCGAGTCAAGTTGTTGGTGGGCGTGGGTGACAGATCCTGACACACGAGACCCATATAGCATGTTGGGGGACCGTTGGGCAATGCGTACATAGGCGAGTGATGTTTAACACGGAACCGGATCAAAGTTGGCATGAGCTGAACTTTATGCCTATACTCTTGCGACATCGTGTTGCTATTTGACCAATTGAAGCTCACTATAGTTTCCATTCACCTTACTGGATTGGCTGTTGATACCTGGCACTGTACCATGCCTGTTTTACTAGCACGCACCAACATGAAAAGCGGAAAAAGTGACGCGTGGCTCTCCGAATTTACCCGTTACTATTATCTCGGCCGTGACTGATCAAATGGTTGGGTTCAATATTCTTAAAAAAAAAAAAAAAAATCAACAGTATTTTTTGTCACAGTCGGTCATTCAGAGCCTGTAGCCTTGCTGGACCACCGAGACACACACAAAGGAAGTTCTGAGACTGAATGGGAAACCGATGGACAGCAGAAACCCGCAGTGTCGACGAGGAGAGCCAATGAGGGAAGAAGTGTAACCCTGTAGCATCTGTTCTCACCGTCTCTTCTCCTCCCCGAAAATCCCACACGCTTCATGCCCACATCATGTTCTCTCAGCGAAGGGTTCGCGTTAATGGGAGGGGGGGGGGGGGGGGGGGGGGGGGTTGAACAATTCATTCGTTTCCCCTCCTGTCTCACGTAATGCTTGCAACATCCGCACAAACCCCCAGGAGCTCTAGACAGCGGCGAGATCGAGGGCAGGCAGATACAGAGGGTGTTTGTCTTATTGTGTTTTTACCGGGGGCTCCGGTGCGCTGTTTAGTCTTCAGAGAGAGAGATGTTCGTCCTGCGCTCCGCTCACATGATTATGACACGAGTCTGCAACAAGATCACTCTGCTCACACACACATATCGGTACCGAAACGGAACTACGACTCCGTTTACTCCACCAGTTACAGATGTAGGATCTTCATTTGAGCCAGTTTGCTACAGCAGGAGAGTAATCCTGCAGCAACAGGACATGTGAATTATTATGTGGATTATAATTCATGGATATTTTTTGTATGGGGTTGATACGGGGTTGATAATTTTTTTTCTTTAGGGCAAATCAAGTCTGAATTTTCAAAGTGGAAATTACTAACTTTAGAAGCCTTTTTAAAAGGAAAATAAACTACAAGTTTTGCATTTCTTGCTGTGAAGGGATATTCTCAGTAACAAAATTGTGATCAAATTACAATCCTACATCTGTTTTGGGTTGTTCTTAAAACCACAAGTAGATATTTAGCAGGGGGGTAGAGGGGGGTTATATTGGGGTGGTAGGGTGATATGTAGAGGGGGTTATATTGGGGTGGTAGGGTGATATGTAGAGGGGGTTATATTGGGGTGGTAGGGTGATATGTAGAGGGGGTTATATTGGGGTGGTAGGGTGATATGTAGAGGGGGTTATATTGGGGTGGTAGGATGATATGTAGAGGGGGTTATATTGGGGTGGTAGGGTGATATGTAGAGGGGGTTATATTGGTGTGGTAGGGTGATATGTAGAGGGGGTTATATTGGTGTGGTCGGATGATATGTAGAGGGGGTTATATTGGGGTGGTAGGGTGATATGTAGAGGGGGTTATATTGGGGTGGTAGGATGATATGTAGAGGGGGTTATATTGGTGTGGTAGGGTGATATGTAGAGGGGGTTATATTGGTGTGGTAGGATGATATGTAGAGGGGGTTATATTGGGGTGGTAGGGTGATATGTAGAGGGGTTATATTGGGGTGGTAGGATGATATGTAGAGGGGGTTATATTGGGGTGGTAGGGTGATATGTAGAGGGGGTTATATTGGGGTGGTAGGGTGATATGTAGAGGGGGTTGTATTGGGTGGTAGGATGATATGTAGAGGGGGTTATATTGGGTGGTAGGGTGATATGTGGAGGGGGTTATATTGTGGTGGTAGGGTGATATGTAGAGGGGGTTATATTGGGGTGGTAGGGTGATATGTGGAGGGGGTTATATTGGGATGGTAGGGTGATATGTAGAGGGGGTTATATTGGGGTGGTAGGATGATATGTAGAGGGGTTATATTGGGGTGGCAGGGTGATATGTAGAGGGGGTTATATTGGGGTGGTAGGGTGATATGTAGAAGGGGTTATATTGGGTAGAGGGGTTATATTGGGGTGGTAGGGTGATATGTAGAGGGGGTGGAGGGGGTTATATTAGGGTGGTAGGATGATATGTAGCAGGATAGGGGGAGAGAAGGGGTTATAGGTTGATATGTAACCTAACCAGGACAAAGGTGGTTGTGGGTAATGGTACCTCTGTGCACCCATGGTAACCTACAGGCTGGGGGGGTTTAGTTCTGAAGCACAGTTGATCACAATGAAATCAAACACAAAGACAAAAAGAGCTGAGCTTTCCCTCATATCCTACAACACACACACACACACACACACACACACACACACACACACACACACACACAGCCTAGTGTTCGCTGCACTTTGGAGAGTCAAGGCACGGTAAGGCTATGCGTAAAACGGGGCAGCCTATCGCTACCGTTGAAAAACGCAACAGTAATGTCGATAATGAAAACATGAATAGACAAGAGAGAGACAGACCGGGGGGAACCTGCAGGGGGACATGGACACTGACAGAAAGACATATTACACATGGAAATACTTACAGCCTCTCCCTTTCATAGAGCTTCAGAACAGCGGGGTGATGAGGTGACATTACAACAGCCCAGCCGGTTCCCCCCCGCGTCCTCTGGAA
Organism: Oncorhynchus clarkii lewisi; assembly: GCF_045791955.1. Taxonomy (NCBI): domain Eukaryota; kingdom Metazoa; phylum Chordata; class Actinopteri; order Salmoniformes; family Salmonidae; genus Oncorhynchus; species Oncorhynchus clarkii. The sequence continues at coordinate 119,482 of NW_027258121.1, read as the reverse complement.
CTCAAACCAAATGAAGACAGGCGTTTATTCCTTCTTTCCTTCCTTCCTTCCCGAGGTATAGAATATTAATCCTGTTGTTAACTCCACACACACCGCTGAGAAAGGGCAGCACAATCACTGTAATCCAATAGGGCTCATTGTGTACCGTGTTCCTTGGTCCGCCGCGGTACAAATATCCCAGTCCAACATCTTCCAGTCGAACGTAAGTCCCTTTTTCACACACCCCTTGTCTTCTCCGTCTCCCGTGGTCTTCTTTCTCGTCCTATCCCAGCTGCGAGCAGCGAGCCGAGCTGCCCTGCACGCAACGCACACGGTAGGACTGACTACAACGTGTTTGTGTGCGTGAGTACGTGCGTGTGAGTGAGTGAGTGCGCTCTGCAGAAGGATGGACGGACCGACGGTGCCTGCGCTGCTCGCTGGGCTGGCTCCCAACCCCACTGGCCACAAACGTCTAGTTTTGATTTACATTTGGTTGAGCTGTCAAACTAATTCGACGTGAAATCAACAAGAAATGTCATTGGATTTGGGAGAACGAAGAAAAAAAATGAAATGCCCTTTTGTGTTGATGACTTTTTTTACAAATCCAATTAGTTTTCCACGTTGATTCAACATCATCACAGTGATGTTGTTGTTGTTGGTTGGAATGACGTGAGAAACAACGTTGATTCAACCTGTTTTTTTGTTGTTGTTGCCCGGTGAGTCTGCTCGGCGCTAGTTCCTTCAGAACTGAGACGACTTCCGTCACACAAACACCCTGCTGAACTCCGGTTTCAGCGCAATGAACTAGATAACACAACGCAGGCAGCATCAACTTCTATCACCGGAAGACGATCCTTAGAACGTTTTGATTATAATAAATGACGATCATTTTCTTCAGACCTTGTAACTGTTTTTAAAGACATTTCAGTCGTCTAAACGAACCACTGCTTTCATGTCATATTGTATTATTTGTTTTTCTTTTGTGATTGGCTGACATAAAGGTGTTTTGTTTTGTGATTGGCTGACATAAAGGTGAAATAAAATAATGCACCAGAATAGCCTAATTCTTCTCCTTTTTTTTCTGTCGTCGTTTCCTTCTAATCTCTCTGTTTTCTATCCTTCTATATCAGGATGTGGATGTGGAGTCTGTCGGCCAGGGGGTGCCTCTCAGTGACGTAGAATAGCTGTCATTTAAATTCCACATGCCGCCTGCCGTCAAAAGCACCCCCTCCCCCCAACCCCCCTCCCTCCCTTTCTCTCTGCAGAACTCTTGTATGGAGTCTGCTACTGCACTCTGGAGAAAGAAGGGAGAGATGCAGCGAGATGGAGAGAGAGAGGGAGAGGGGTGGAGAAAGATGGAGAGAGGGAGAGGGGGAGAGAGGGAGAGGGATGGAGAGAGATGGAGAGAGGGAGAGGGAGAGGGGGAGAGAGGGAGAGAGGTGGAGAGAGATGGAGAGAGGGAGAGAGAGAGGGGGAGAGGGGGAGAGAGGTCGAGACAGAGAGGGAGAGGGATGGAGAGAGATGCAGCAAGAGGGAGAGATGCAGTGAGATGGAGAGAGAGAGTAGGGGAAAGAGATGGAGAAAGAGAGAGAGGGAAACAGAGGGGGAAAGAGATGCAGAGAGGTGGAGAGAGAGGGAAACAGAGGGGGAGAGAGATGCAGCGAGATGGAGAGAGAGTAGGGGAAAGAGATGGAGAAAGAGAGCGAGGGAGGGAAACAGAGGGGGAGAGAGATGCAGAGAGGTGGAGAGAGAGGGAAACAGAGGGGGAGAGAGATGCAACGAGATGGAGAGAGAGAGTAGGGGAAAGATAGAGGGAAAGAGATGGAGAAATAGAGAGAGGGAAACAGAGGTGGAGAGATGCAGTGAGATGGAGAGAGAGAGTAGGGGAAAGAGAGAGAGATGCAGAGAGAGATGAAATACCCAGCAGCCTTTCCGTGTGCTGCAGCGGTCTAGAGCCGTTATTACAGACCTGGGTTCCTTCCCGGACCACAATCCTGCCGTGGCCGCGAGTCCCATAAGACTGCGTACAACTGGCCCAGCGTCGTCTGGCTTTAGGGGAGGGTTTGACTGGCGGGGGCTTTACTTGGTTCATCGTACTCTAGCGACTCCTAGTGGCGGGCCGGGTGCCTGCAGGCTGACCCCAGTAGCCAGTTGAAACGGTGTTTCCTGATTAAGACATTGGTCTTAATCAGCGTTATTGATTATTAATGATATTTTCAAAACCATGTATACATGGAACAATTATTTTCTCGTATTCAAAGTTCTGACTCCAAAGCGTGGACCGCAGCCTATAGCGCTCCTACAGTATTTCCCAGACCAGGAGACATATGTACATTTTGACCTACCTAAAGATCAGTAGTGGTGCGGCTGAATTTCGGGTGGATTAACCGTCGGGGGAGTCGCAGCGATGAGACAAGATCTAATAAATGAATAAATAAAAACCCAGCAGCGTTGCAGTTCTTTACACCAATGCGCCTGGCACCGACTACCATCTCCAGTTCAAAGGCACTTCAATATTTTGTCTTGTCCATTCATACTCTGAATGGCACACATACGCACACCATGTCTCAATTGTCTCAAGGCTTAAAAATCCTTCCTTCAACCAGGTCTCCTCCCCTTCTTCTACAGTGATTGAAGTGGATTTAATAAGTGACATCTATCTATAAGGGATCATAGATTTCACCTGGATTCACCTGGTCAGTCTGTCATGGAAAGAGAATGTCTTCTTAATGTTTAGTATACTCTCTCTCTCTCTCTCTCTCTCTGTCTCTCTCTGTCTCTCGGTCTCTCACTGTCTCTGTCTCTCTCTCTCTGTCTGTCTCTCTCTCTCTCTGTCTCTCTCTCTCTCTGCCTGTATCTCTCTCTCTCTCTGTCTCTCTCTCTGTCTCTCTCTCTCTGTCTCTCTGTCTCTCTCTCGCTCTCTCTCTCTCTCTCCCCCTCTCTCTCTCTGTCTCTCTCTCTCTCTCTCTCTCTCTCATACACACACTTGGACGTGTTCCAACCTTTTCTGGGATCAGAGAAGAGAGAAGGTTCTGGTGCAGAGCCCATGGCAACACATCTGACTGTCCATCGACCCAGGAGAGAAGGGCTCAATCCCCCATGGCCACATATCTTACTTTCCATCGACAGAGGAGACAGAGGTTCAATTCTCCATGGCCATAACTCCTACCTCATCTCTCTAATTGGCTGCTTCATAATGTCAATTAAACATAACTCCTCCCTCCTCTCTCTAATTGGCTGTAACATGATGTCAATAAAACATGATTCCTACCTCCTCTCTCTAATTGGCTGTAACATGGTGTCAATAAAACATGATTCCTACCTCCTCTCTCTAATTGGCTGTAACATGATCACAATTAAACATCAAAATACAAAAAAAGGAATCTTTATTATAATTTTGTTTAATTATTGAAAAAAAAATGAAGGTAAAAAAAATCTATCCAAAAATAAAGTGACATTCAAAACCAATCCACCAAAACATCTGCAACACAATAACATGCCCCACTTGTTCACAATCAATACAAACATACTAACTGGCCTGTTGCCTGTCAGATCAATGCTGAGCTCACACGTCGACTGGAACTAGGAAACTCTGAAACCCCTGACCTGCCAAACGGCCGAACGTGATACAACTACAATCAGTCAACAAGTCGGAAAACCCAAGCCCCCCAGCCCCTACACCCCCCCCCCTCCCCCAGTCCCCCCAGCCTTCCCAGTCAGCCCCTCCAGCACCCCCAGCCTCCACAGCCACTCACCCCCCCCCAGCCTCCCAGCCCCCCAGCACCCCCAGCCTTCCCAGCCACTCAGCCCCCCAAGCCTCCCAGGTCCCCTGCACCCCAGCACCCCCAGCCTCCCCAGCCACTCAGCCCCCCCAGCCTCCCAGCCCCCCTGCACCCCCAGCCACTCAGCCCCCCCAGCCTCCCAGCCCCCCAGCACCCCCAGCCTCCCCAGCCACTCAGCCCCCCCCAGCCACTCAGCCCCCCCAGCCACTCAGCCCCCCCAGCCACTCAGCCCCCCCAGCCTCCCCAGCCACTCAACCCCCCAAGCCTCCCAGGTCCCCTGCACCCCCAGCCACTCAGCCCCCCCAGCCTCCCAGCCCCCAGCACCCCCCCAGCAACCCCAGCCTCCCCAGCCACTCAGCCCCCCAAGCCTCCCAGGTCCCCTGCACCCCAGCACCCCCAGCCTCCCCAGCCACTCAGCCCCCCAGCCTCCCAGCCCCCCTGCACCCCCAGCCACTCAGCCTCCCCAGCATCCCAGCCCCCCAGCACCCCCAGCCTCCCCAGCCACTCAGCCCCCCCAGCCACTCAGCCCCCCCAGCCTCCCCAGCCACTCAGCCCCCCCAGCCTCCCCAGCCACTCAGCCCCCCAAGCCTCCCAGGTCCCCCAGCCCCCCAGCACCCCCAGCCTCCCCAGCCACTCAGCCCCCCCAGCCTCCCAGCCCCCCTGCACCCCCAGCCACTCAGCCCCCCCAGCCTCCCAGCCCCCCAGCACCCCCAGCCTCCCCAGCCACTCAGCCCCCCCAGCCACTCAGCCCACCCAGCCCACCCAGCCTCCCAGGTCCCCCAGCCCCCCAGCACCCCCAGCCTCCCCAGCCACTCAGCCCCCCCAGCCCTCCCAGCCCCCCCAGCCTCCCAGCCTCCCAGCCTACCAGCCTTCCAGCACCCCCAGCCTCCCAGCCTCCCAGGTCCCCCAGCACCCCAGGTCCCCCAGCCACTCAGCCTCCCAGCCTCCCAGCCGCCCCAGCCTCCTAGGTCCCCCAGCCCCCCAGCACCCCCAGCCTCCCCAGCCACTCAGCCCCCCCAGCCTCCCAGCCCCCCTGCACCCCCAGCCACTCAGCCCCCCCAGCCTCCCAGCTCCCCCAGCCCCCCAGCCTCCCAGCCCCCCAGCCTCCCAGCCTCCCAGCCTCCCCAGCCTCCCAGCCCCCCAGCCTCCCAGCCTCCCAGCCTCCCAGGCCCAAACGGCAGGCAAATGTACCTTAAGTAGCTGTCACCTCCATTCAAGTATCACTTCTTTGAGATGGTTCACTATATATACAGCAGTATGTGCACATCCCTTCAAATTAGTGGATTCGTCTATTTCAGCCACGCCCTTTGCTGACAGGTGCATACAATCAAGCACACAGCCATGCAATCTCCATAGAGTAACATTGGCAGTAGAATGACCCGTACTGAAGAGCTCAGTGACTTTCAACGTGGCACCGTCATAGGATGCCACCTTTCCAACAAGTCAGTTCGTCAAATTCCTGCCCTGCTATAACTGCTCCGGTTAACTGTAAGTGCTGTTATTGTGAAATGGAAACGTCTAGGAGCAACAACGGCTCAGCCGCGAAGTGGTAGGCCGCACAAACTCACAGAACGGGACCGCCGAGTGCTGAAGAGAGTAGCACGGCGTTAAAATTTGTCTGTCCTCGGTTGTAACTAAACTGGGTAAGTCGAGTCTGTTCTGTACCGTACCAGGTAGAGATGGTTCAGGTTGGAGTCGGGAGGGACAGACACGGGTCTATACCGTCCCAGGTAGAGATGGTTCCAGTTTGGAGTCGGGAGGGACAGACACTCGTCTATACCGTCCCAGGTAGAGATGGTTCAGGTTGGAGTCGGGAGGGACAGACACTGGTCTATACCGTACCAGGTAGAGATGGTTCAGGTTGGAGTCGGGAGGGACAGACACTGGTCTATACCGTCCCAGGTAGAGATGGTTCAGGTTGGAGTCGGGAGGGACAGACACTGGTCTATACCGTACCAGGTAGAGATGGTTCAGGTTGGAGTCGGGAGGGACAGACACTGGTCTATACCGTCCCAGGTAGAGATGGTTCAGGTTGGAGTCGGGAGGGACAGACACTGGTCTATACCGTCCCAGGTAGAGATGGTTCAGGTTGGAGTCGGGAGGGACAGACACTGGTCTATACCGTCCCAGGTAGAGATGGTTCAGGTTGGAGTCGGGAGGGACAGACACTGGTCTATACCGTCCCAGGTAGAGATGGTTCAGGTTGGAGTCGGGAGGACCAGACACTGGTCTATACCGTCCCAGGTAGAGATGGTTCAGGTTGGAGTCGGGAGGGACAGACACTGGTCTATACCGTCCCAGGTAGAGATGGTTCAGGTTGGAGTCGGGAGGACCAGACACTGGTCTATACCGTCCCAGGTAGAGATGGTTCAGGTTGGAGTCGGGAGGGACAGACACTGGTCTATACCGTCCCAGGTAGAGATGGTTCAGGTTGGAGTCGGGAGAGACAGACACTGGTCTATATCGTCCCAGGTAGAGATGGTTCAGGTTGGAGACGGGAGGACCAGACAGACACTGGTCTCTATACAATGAAAACTGTTGACACAACAGATACTGTCTGCTCTGAATTATTGGTATCTTTCATACTAATCTTAACCTTGTGACCCATTCTATATATCTGTTGTTTCGTCATGTCGGGTGAAACAGGGTGTATCTTGGCTATAAAAACAGGGTGTATCTTGGCTATAAAAACAGGGTGTATCTTGGCTATAAAAACAGGGTGTATCTTGGCTATAAAAACAGGGTGTATCTTGGCTATAAAAACAGGGTGTATCTTGGCTATAAAAAAAAATCTTTTTTTTGTCTCGGGGCTCTCAACGAATGAACTGAGAGTGAATCGTCGACCAGCCACGACCAGCCATCCTTATCGTAGAGCACTCAATCGATTCACTTTATTTTTGTGGTTGCGTTGTATTGACCTGCTCCGTTATTATTAAGTGATTAAAGATTATGTTTAAGTATAACTCTGACTAGTGTGATACGTTTGTCTCTACTCATTTGACAGTAAAGAAAAATGACCCACCACCACTTTCTGAATGCAGTGGAGTTAATGGGGCTATTTGTCCTTTCTGTTTCTCCAACAGAGACGAGACATTTCTGGGGGCATTACATGCATTCTGGCAGGAGGGTAGTAAATCCAGGACGGTAGTAAATCCTGGACGGTAGTAAATCCTGGACGGTAGTAAATCCTGGACGGTAGTAAATCCTGGACTGTAGTAAATCCTGGACGGTAGTAAATCCTGGACGGTAGTAAATCCTGGACTGTAGTAAATCCTGGACGGTAGTAAATCCTGGACGGTAGTAAATCCAGGACGGTAGTAAATCGAGGACTGAAGTAAATCCAGGACTGTAGTAAATCCAGGACTGTAGTAAATCGAGGACTGTAGTAAATCCAGGACTGTAGTAAATCCAGGACGGTAGTAAATCCAGGACTGTAGTAAATCCAGGACGGTAGTAAATCCAGGACTGTAGTAAATCCAGGATGGTAGTAAATCCTGGACGGTAGTAAATTGAGGACTGTAGTAAATCCAGGACTGTAGTAAATCCAGGACTGTAGTAAATCCAGGACGGTAGTAAATCCTGGACGGTAGTAAATCCAGGACGGTAGTAAATCCAGGACGGTAGTAAATCCTGGACGGTAGTAAATCCAGGACTGTAGTAAATCCAGGACGGTAGTAAATCCTGGACGGTAGTAAATCCAGGACGGTAGTAAATCCTGGACGGTAGTAAATCCTGGACAGTAGTAAATCCTGGACGGTAGTAAATCCAGGACTGTAGTAAATCGAGGACTGTAGTAAATCCAGGACTGTAGTAAATCCAGGACTGTAGTAAATCGAGGACTGTAGTAAATCCTGGACGATAGTAAATCCTGGACGGTAGTAAATCCAGGAGGGTAGTAAATCCAGGACGGTAGTAAATCCAGGACGGTAGTAAATCCTGGACGGTAGTAAATCCAGGACGGTAGTAAATCCTGGACAGTAGTAAATCCAGGACGATAGTAAATCCAGGACGGTAGTAAATCCTGGACGGTAGTAAATCCTGGACGGTAGTAAATCCTGGACGGTAGTAAATCCAGGACTGTAGTAAATCCAGGACGATAGTAAATCCTGGACGGTAGTAAATCCTGGACGGTAGTAAATCGAGGACTGTAGTAAATCCAGGACTGTAGTAAATCCAGGAGGGTAGTAAATCCAGGACTGTAGTAAATCCAGGACTGTAGTAAATCCAGGAGGGTAGTAAATCCAGGACTGTAGTAAATCCAGGACTGTAGTAAATCCAGGAGGGTAGTAAATCCAGGACTGTAGTAAATCCAGGACTGTAGTAAATCCAGGAGGGTAGTAAATCCTGGACGGTAGTAAATCCAGGACTGTAGAAAATCCAGGACGGTAGTAAATCCTGGACGGTAGTAAATCCAGGACGGTAGTAAATCCTGGATGGTAGTAAATCCAGGACTGTAGTAAATCCAGGACTGTAGTAAATCCTGGACGGTAGTAAATCCAGGACTGTAGAAAATCCAGGAGGGTAGTAAATCCAGGACTGTATTAAATCCAGGCGGGTAGTAAATCCAGGACTGTAGTAAATCCAGGAGGGTTGTAAATCCAGGACTGTAGTAAATCCAGGACTGTGGTAAATCCAGGAGGGTAGTAATTCCAGGACTGTAGTAAATCCAGGACTGCAGTAAATCCAGGACTGTAGTAAATCCAGGACTGTGGTAAATCCAGGAGGGTAGTAAATTCAGGAGGGTATTAAATCAAGGAGGGTAGTAAATCCAGGACTGTAGTAAATCCAGGAGGTAGTAAATCCAGGACTGTAGTAAATCCAGGAGGCTAATAAATCCAGGAGGGTAGTAAATCCAAGAGGGTATTAAATCCAGGACTGTAGTAAATCCAGGACTGTAGTAAATCCAGGAGGTAGTAAATCCTGGACTGTAGTAAATCCAGGAGGGTAATAAATCCAGGACTGTAGTAAATCCAGGACTGTAGTAAATCCAGGAGGGCAGTAAATCCAGGACTGTAGTAAATCCAGGACTGTAGTAAATCCAGGAGGGAAATAAACCCAGGAGGGTAGTAAATCCAGAACTGTAGTAAATCCAGGAGGGTATTAAATCCAGGACAGTAGTGAATCCAGGACAGTAGTAAATCCAGGACAGTAGTGAATCCAGGACAGTAGTAAATCCAGGACAGTAGTAAATCCAGGAGGGTAGTAAATCCAGGACTGTAGTAAATCCAGGAGGGTAGTAAATCCAGGACTGTAGTAAATCTAGGACTGTGATATATCCAGGACTGTAGTAAATCCAGGAGGGTAGTAAATTCAGGAGGGTAATAAATCCAGGACCGTAGTAAATCCAGGACTGTAGTAAATCCAGGAGGGTATTAAATCCAGGACTATAGTAAATCCAGGACTATAGTAAATCCAGAACGGTAGTAAATCCAGGACTGTAGTAAATCCAGGACTGTAGGAAATCCAAGAGGTTAGGAAATCCAGGAGGGTATTAAATCCAGGACTGTAGTAAATCCAGGAGGGTAGGACATCCAGGAGGGTGTTAAATCCAGGACTGTAGTAAATCCAGGAGGGTAGTAAATCCACGACTGTAGTAAATCCAGGAGTGTAGTAGATCCAGGAGGGTAGTAAATCCAGGACTGTAGTAAATCCAGGAGGATAGTAAATCCAGGACTGTAGTAAATCCAGGAGGGTAGTAAATCCAGGAGGGTAGTAAATCCAGGACTGTAGTAAATCCAGGACTGTAGTAAATCCAGAACTGTAATAAATCCAGGACTGTAGTAAATCCAGGACTGTAGGAAATCCAGAACTGTAACAAATCCAGGAGGGTACTAAATCCAGGAGGGTAGTAAATCCAGGAGGGTAATAAATCCAGGAGGGTAGTAAATGTTATGAATTATCTTCAATTGCAGTAGTTTACTAAATGTCTTCGGTTGTAGGAGCGGATGTGAACATTTGTACATATCTGTGACCAACGGTTCTCCTCAGTTCTTCATTCAGATCACGCTCTCATTTCTACCTTATTAGGTTTTGAACTATCAGGTAGACTTTCAATCCACCATTGATATAACTTAGTAATTCATTTCTTTAGTGTAGCAGCTGTTGCCAAATGCCTTTGGTGCCCCATGCCTTTGGTGCTAGATGCCTTTGGTGCCAGATGCCTTTGGTGCCAGATGTATTTGGTGCCAGATGCCTTCGGTGCCAGATGTCTTTGGTGCTAGATATTTTCGTGCCAGATGCCTTTGGTGCCAGGTGTATTTAGTGCCAGATGCTTTTGGTGCTAGATGCCCTTGGTGCCAGATGCCTTTGGTGCCAGATACCTTTGGTGCCAGATGCCTTTGGTGCTAGATGCCTTTGGTGCCAGATGCCTTTGGTGCTAGATGCCTTTGGTTCCAGATGCCTTTGGTTCATTCAGATTTCTGAGTTGTAAGAATTTAAAGAAATTGGCCTTAAAAGAATCTAAATCTTTCTTGTAAATGATTGGATGACAGCAGACAGCCGTCATAGTACACATGCTCTACATACATGATGTCACTTCGGAACCAGGACTTAAAGGTGTTTCCATTAAACGCTGGAGATTAGGTGGGGTTATTCCAGATAGGGTTGCCTGGCGATGAGGTGGGGTTATTCCAGATAGGGCTGCCTGGAAATGAGGTGGGGCTGCCTGGAGATTAGGTGGGGTTATTCCAGATAGGGCTGCCTGGCGATGAGATGGGGTTATTCCAGATAGGACTGCCTGGCGATGAGGTGGGGTTATTCCAGATAGGGTTGCCTGGCGATGAGGTGGGGTTATTCCAGATAGGGTTGCCTGGCGATGAGGTGGGGTTATTCTAGATAGGGCTGCCTGGAGATGAGGTGGGGTTATTCCAATTAGGACTGCCTAGAGATTAGGTGGGGTTATTCCATATAGGACTGCCTGGAGATTAGGTGGGGTTATTCCAGATTGGGCTGCCTGGAGATTAGGTGGGGTTATTCCAGATTGGGTTGCCTGGAGATTAGGTGGGGTTATTCTAGATAGGGCTGCCTGGGGATGAGATGGGGTTATTCCAGATTGGGTTGCCTGGGGATGAGATGGGGTTATTCCAGATTGTGTTGCCTGGTGATTAGGTGGGGTTATTCCAGATTGGGCTGCCTGGTGATTAGATGGGGTTATTCCAGATTGGGCTGCCTGGTGATTAGATGGGGTTATTCCAGATTGGGCTGCCTGGCAATGAGATGGGGTTATTCCAGATAGGGCTGCCTGGGGATGAGATGGGGTTATTCCAGATTGTGTTGCCTGGTGATTAGGTGGGGTTATTCCAGATTGGGTTGCCTGGTGATTAGGTGGGGTTATTCCAGATTGGGCTGCCTGGGGATGAGATGGGGTTATTCCAGATAGGGCTGCCTGGGGATGAGATGGGGTTATTCCAGATTGTGTTGCCTGGTGATTAGGTGGGGTTATTCCAGATTGGGTTGCCTGGTGATTAGGTGGGGTTATTCCAGATTGGGTTGCCTGGTGATTAGGTGGGGTTATTCTAGATAGGGCTGCCTGGGGATGAGATGGGGTTATTCCAGATTGGGTTGCCTGGTGATTAGGTGGGGTTATTCCAGATAGGGTTGCCTGGCAATGAGATGCCTTTATGGTTTATTTACTCCTCCATGTACAAGGATAGTCTCCTGTCCATTTGTTGTGACGACAGTTGTCCAGCCCAGTGGAGACAGTTGTCCAGCCCAGTAGAGACAGTTGTCCAGGTCAGTGGAGACAGTTGTCCAGCCCAGTAGAGACAGTTGTCCAGCCCAGTGGAGACAGTTGTCCAGCCCAGTGGAGACAGTTGTCCAGCCCAGTGGAGACAGTGGTACAGCCCAGTGGAGACAGTTGTCCAGCCCAGTGGAGACAGTTGTCCAACCCAGTGGAGACAGTTGTCCAGCCCAGTAGAGACAGTTGTCCAGGTCAGTGGAGACAGTTGTCCAGCCCAGTGGAGACAGTTGTCAAGCCCAGTGGAGACAGCTGTCCAGCCCAGTGGAGACAGTTGTCCAGCCCAGTGGAGACAGTTGTCCAGGTCAGTGGAGACAGTTGTCCAGGTCAGTGGAGACAGTTGTCCAGCCCAGTAGAGACAGTTGTCCAGCCCAGTAAATACAGTTGTCCAGGTCAGTGGAGACAGTTGTCCAGCCCAGTAGAGACAGTTGTCCAGCCCAGTGGAGACAGTTGTCCAGGTCAGTGGAGACAGTTGTCCAGCCCAGT
>NW_027258121.1:57500-102500 GCF_045791955.1 Oncorhynchus clarkii lewisi | reverse complement strand
AAAATGATTAGACTCGGCACCAACAACAGACTTTACCCCTGGACTTTGGTCTAGAGTCGGTCTCTTCAGCCTTACCCTCTCAAACGACCCCTTCGGTCTGTAGTTAGTCTCTTCTGCCTTACCCCCTCAAACGACCCCTTCGGTCTGTAATTAGTCTCTTCAGCCTTACCCCCTCAAATGACCCCTTTGGTCTGTAGTTAGTCTCTTCAGCCGTACGCCCTCAAACGACCCCTTTGGTCTAGAGTCGGTCTCTTCAGCCTTACCCCCTCAAACGACCCCTTTGGTCTAGAGTCTGTCTCTTCAGCTTTATCCCCTCAAACGACCCCTTTGGTCTAGAGTCGGTCTCTTCAGCCTTACCCCCTCAAACGACCCCTTTGGTCTAGAGTCTGTCTCTTCAGCCTTACCCCCTCAAACGACCCCTTTGGTCTAGAGTCTGTCTCTTCAGCTTTATCCCCTCAAACGACCCCTTTGGTCTAGAGTCTGTCTCTTCAGCTTTATCCCCTCAAACGACCCCTTTGGTCTAGAGTCTGTCTCTTCAGCCTTACCCCCTCAAACGACCCCTTTGGTCTAGAGTCTGTCTCTTCAGCCTTACCCCCTCAAACGACCCCTTTGGTCTAGAGTCTGTCTCTTCAGCCTTACCCCCTCAAACGACCCCTTTGGTCTAGAGTCTGTCTCTTCAGCTTTATCCCCTCAAACGACCCCTTTGGTCTAGAGTCTGTCTCTTCAGCCTTACCCCCTCAAACGACCCCTTTGGTCTAGAGTCTGTCTCTTCAGCCTTACCCCCTCAAACGACCCCTTTGGTCTAGAGTCTGTCTCTTCAGCTTTATCCCCTCAAACGACCCCTTTGGTCTAGAGTCTGTCTCTTCAGCCTTACCCCCTCAAACGACCCCTTTGGTCTAGAGTCTGTCTCTTCAGCCTTACCCCCTCAAACGACCCCTTTGGTCTAGAGTCTGTCTCTTCAGCCTTACCCCCTCAAACGACCCCTTTGGTCTAGAGTCTGTCTCTTCAGCTTTATCCCCTCAAACGACCCCTTTGGTCTAGAGTCTGTCTCTTCAGCCTTACCCCCTCAAACGACCCCTTTGGTCTAGAGTCTGTCTCTTCAGCCTTACCCCCTCAAACGACCCCTTTGGTCTAGAGTCTGTCTCTTCAGCCTTACCCCCTCAAACGACCCCTTTGGTCTAGAGTCTGTCTCTTCAGCCTTACCCCCTCAAACGACCCCTTTGGTCTAGAGTCTGTCTCTTCAGCCTTACCCCCTCAAACGACCCCTTTGGTCTAGAGTCTGTCTCTTCAGCCTTACCCCCTCAAACGACCCCTTTGGTCTAGAGTCTGTCTCTTCAGCCTTACCCCCTCAAACGACCCCTTTGGTCTAGAGTCTGTCTCTTCAGCCTTACCCCCTCAAACGACCCCTTTGGTCTAGAGTCTGTCTCTTCAGCCTTACCCCCTCAAACGACCCCTTTGGTCTAGAGTCTGTCTCTTCAGCTTTATCCCCTCAAACGACCCCTTTGGTCTAGAGTCTGTCTCTTCAGCTTTATCCCCTCAAACGACCCCTTTGGTCTAGAGTCTGTCTCTTCAGCCTTACCCCCTCAAACGACCCCTTTGGTCTAGAGTCTGTCTCTTCAGCCTTACCCCCTCAAACGACCCCTTTGGTCTAGAGTCTGTCTCTTCAGCTTTATCCCCTCAAACGACCCCTTTGGTCTAGAGTCTGTCTCTTCAGCCTTACCCCTCAAACGACCCCTTTGGTCTAGAGTCTGTCTCTTCAGCCTTACCCCCTCAAACGACCCCTTTGGTCTAGAGTCTGTCTCTTCAGCCTTACCCCCTCAAACGACCCCTTTGGTCTAGAGTCTGTCTCTTCAGCCTTACCCCCTCAAACGACCCCTTTGGTCTAGAGTCTGTCTCTTCAGCCTTACCCCCTCAAACGACCCCTTTGGTCTAGAGTCTGTCTCTTCAGCCTTACCCCCTCAAACGACCCCTTTGGTCTAGAGTCTGTCTCTTCAGCCTTACCCCCTCAAACGACCCCTTTGGTCTAGAGTCTGTCTCTTCAGCCTTACCCCCTCAAACGACCCCTTTGGTCTAGAGTCTGTCTCTTCAGCCTTACCCCCTCAAACGACCCCTTTGGTCTAGAGTCTGTCTCTTCAGCTTTATCCCCTCAAACGACCCCTTTGGTCTAGAGTCTGTCTCTTCAGCTTTATCCCCTCAAACGACCCCTTTGGTCTAGAGTCTGTCTCTTCAGCCTTACCCCCTCAAACGACCCCTTTGGTCTAGAGTCTGTCTCTTCAGCTTTACCCCCTCAAACGACCCCTTTGGTCTAGAGTCTGTCTCTTCAGCTTTACCCCCTCAAACGACCCCTTTGGTCTAGAGTCTGTCTCTTCAGCTTTACCCCCTCAAACGACCCCTTTGGTCTAGAGTCTGTCTCTTCAGCTTTACCCCCTCAAACGACCCCTTTGGTCTAGAGTCTGTCTCTTCAGCTTTACCCCCTCAAACGACCCCTTTGGTCTAGAGTCTGTCTCTTCAGCTTTACCCCCTCAAACGACGCCTTTGGTCTAGAGTCTGTCTCTTCAGCTTTACCCCCTCAAACGACCCCTTTGGTCTAGAGTCTGTCTCTTCAGCTTTACCCCCTCAAACGACGCCTTTGGTCTAGAGTCTGTCTCTTCAGCTTTACCCCCTCAAACGACCCCTTTGGTCTAGAGTCTGTCTCTTCAGCTTTACCCCCTCAAACGACGCCTTTGGTCTAGAGTCTGTCTCTTCAGCTTTACCCCCTCAAACGACCCCTTTGGTCTAGAGTCTGTCTCTTCAGCTTTACCCCCTCAAACGACCCCTTTGGTCTAGAGTCTGTCTCTTCAGCCTTACCCCCTCAAACGACCCCTTTGGTCTAGAGTCTGTCTCTTCAGCTTTACCCCCTCAAACGACCCCTTTGGTCTAGAGTCTGTCTCTTCAGCTTTATCCCCTCAAACGACCCCTTTTGGTCTAGAGTCTGTCTCTTCAGCTTTATCCCCTCAAACGACCCCTTTTGGTGTTACTTTCTTTTTTTATATATATTTTTATTTTCTCCCTTTTTATTTTATTTTTTTACAAACAAATATCAACAAACTAAAGAGGAATAGAAACTATTTACATCGTTAGTTGTTACGGTACAGAGTCAATGTGGAGACTATATACAGGGTGTTACGGTACAGAGTCAATGTGGAGACTATATACAGGGTGTTACGGTACAGAGTCAATGTGGAGACTATATACAGGGTGTTATGATACAGAGTCAATGTGGAGCCTATATACAGGGGGTACCGGTACAGAGTCAATGTGGAGGCTATATACAGGGGGTACCAGTACAGAGTCAATGTGGAGGCTATATACAGGGGGTACCGGTACAGAGTCAATGTGGAGGCTATATACAGGGGGTACCAGTACAGAGTCAATGTGGAGGCTATATACAGGGTATTACGGTACAGAGTCAATGTGGAGGCTATATACAGTGGGTTACGGTACAGAGTCAATGTGGAGGCTATATACAGGGTGTTACGGTACAGAGTCAATGTGGAGGCTATATACAGGGTGTTACGGTACAGAGTCAATGTGGAGGCAATATACAGGGTGTTACGGTACAGATTCAATGTGGAGGCTATATACAGGGGGTACCGGTACAGAGTCAATGTGGAGACTATATACAGGGTGTTACGGTACAGAGTCAATGTGGAGGCTATATACAGGGTATTACGTACAGAGTCAGTGTAGAGGCTATATACAGGGGGTACCGTTACAGAGTCAATGTTGAGGCTATATACAGGGGGTACCAGTACAGAGTCAATGTGGAGGCTATATACAGGGTGTTACGGTACAGAGTCAATGTGGAGGCTATACACAGGTGGTACCGGTACAGAGTCAATGTGGAGGTTATATACAGGTTGTTACGGTACAGAGTCAATGTGGAGACTATATACAGGGTATTACGGTACAGAGTCAATGTGGAGGCTATATACAGGGGGTTACGGTACAGAGTCAATGTGGAGGCTATATACAGGGGGTACCGGTACAGAGTCAATGTGGAGGCTATATACAGGGTATTATGGTACAGAGTCAATGTGGAGGCTATATACAGGGTGTTACGGTACAGAGTCAATGTGGAGGCTATATACAGGGTATTACGGTACAGAGTCAATGTGGAGGCTATATACAGGGGGTACCGGTACAGAGTCAATGCGGAGGCTATATACAGGGGGTACCGGTACAGAGTCAATGTCTGGGGGCTATATACAGGGGGAACCGGTACAGAGTCAATGTGGAGACTATATACAGGGGGTACCGGTACAGAGTCAATGTGGAGGCTATATACAGGGGGTACCGGTACAGAGTCAGTGTGGAGGCTATATACAGGGGGTACCGGTACAGAGTCAATGTGGAGGCTATATACATATATACAGGGGGTACCAGTACAGAGTCAATGTGGAGGCTATATACAGGGGGTACTGGTACAGAGTCAATGTGGAGGCTATAAACAGGGTATTACGGTACAGAGTCAATGTCTGGGGGCACAAGTTAAATTGGCAGTTGAATTAAATATCCCACATCTTCCTCAATGTCATCATTTCGGGAAATAAATAATTATATCAAAACCATTAAAATTGTACAACCTGTCCTGTTTTCTTCGTAAACAAAGTGTTGTACGTCAATCCCCCCCCAAAATTATCCTATAAATAAAACAACAAACTAATGACAAATGGTTCGATACCTTCTCCATTCCACAGAAATCACAATTATCTCATTTATCACAATTATATTCAGCTTGAATCTTTCCAAAACATGTTTTACAGGACAAACTCCATGTCACATTTTAAATTAAACTTCCTTTACCTTGTTACAGATACAATATCTTTTAGCCATTTTCCACGCTTTCCCCCATTGTAATATCCCCATAGATATTCGACCACAAAAAAATGGTGTATATATCACTCAAAAAAATATTCCTAATCTGTTTATTACTACGTGTATCGTTGAGGAATGTTAATATATTGTCAAATGAATATATTTTGTCATATAAATAAATCTATGTGACTTTTACATCAAGCACAGAGAAATGAATGAATGGTCTCAAACCCCACCAAGTCACGCCAGATGTTTGAAGAGTTCTCGCGATATTCTTCGAGATTTACTTATGGAGTTTAGTTTCCGGTAACCCAGGAATTGGTGCTCTCTTTTTTTCCCTCCGATTCGGCAGATGCTAACGGAGCTACTTTACGAGAAGGAACCCCTTCCTTTCGCAGAGTAAAAAACATTGAAAAACTTAAAATCTTCTGCTTCATTTAAAAGAAGAAGAAGATCGAAACCAGGTTAGTTTTCACGTTTTCTAATCTGGAATTGATTTTTCTCTTAATTCATTGGACATGTTGGAGCGATTGGTGAAATGCTTTAGTGCCGTAGCTTATTAACGTTAGGATTTTAACGTTATCTAGGTAACTACAACGTTATTTTTTTTTCCTGCATCCCGATTGCAAGGAAATGTTAGTGAGCTATAGACCGAGGGTGGATTTTTGTGCAAATGTGCATATTTTTTGTTGTATCTTAAACCAGAATTGTGTTGGTGTAACCGGTGTGAAATGTCTCTTGAGATCTTAAAATAGTTGTATCCACCGTGTACGGTAAGGGCCACGGTATTTGTGGAGCGATAGGTAACGGTACTTCGAGTGTGACTGGTTCGAGTCCAATTTGCAAATGTTATTAGCTTGCCAACTAGGAAATACAATTGATAGTTATTAGTCCAAGGGCCACCCATTCAAAAAAA
Source organism: Oncorhynchus clarkii lewisi (assembly GCF_045791955.1). Classification (NCBI taxonomy): domain Eukaryota; kingdom Metazoa; phylum Chordata; class Actinopteri; order Salmoniformes; family Salmonidae; genus Oncorhynchus; species Oncorhynchus clarkii. The sequence goes on along the minus strand of NW_027258121.1, from coordinate 96,727 downwards.
ACAAAAAGTGTTGTTCCTTGACCCTAGAAACGAAACTGCAAAATGTCAACAACATAGCTTTAGATCATGTTTATGAACATAAACACTTTAAAAACGTGTAAAGGTTTCGGGTTTCTTTTAAATGTCTCTGTCTTGCCAGAGTTGCCTTATTGTTCGCCGCCGTTGGACTCTGGAGCAGTGGAAGCATGTCCTCTGGAGATATAAATCACGCTTCTCCATCTGGCAGTCTGACAGACAAATCTGGGTTTGTATAGTGCCAACTGTAAAGTTTGGTGGAGGAGGAATAATGGTCTGGGGCTGTTTTTTTTCATGGTTCGGGCTCCTTTAGTTCCACTGAAGGAGAAATCTTAATAACATACATTGACATTCTAGATGATTCCGTCCTTCCAACTTTGTGGCACACAGTTTGGGGAAGTCCCTATCCTGTTTTCAGCGTAACAATCTATCAGATGTATTTATAAAGCCCCTTTTTTTTACATCAGCAGATGTCTTCAAAGTGCTGTACAGAAACCCAGCCTACCCCCCCCCCCCCCCCTCCCCCTGTACAGAAACCCATCCTCAAACCCCAAACAATGCCCCCCCCTCTTGCACAAAGCCAGGTACATACAACAAAAAACATGTTTTTTTTTCGAGATTGGTGTGGAAGAACTTGACTTGGCCTGCACATGCACTATGATTTTGAATGGTATGGTATGAATGGTATGGTATGGTATATATTTTTAAACGTTTTGAATGTTAACATTCATGAAAATATGTACTTAATGACGTTGGCACTTACAGTTTTGTTTCCTGTGTCACAGAAGGCCTTTTCTGAAGCCTTGTTTTGGTGGTTGGCCTTGGACAACATGTAGGGGTTGTTCATTTGATATGAGTCACTCTCTGACCCCTTTTGCTTTGAACAAAACTTTACAGATATATAGAGAGAGAGAGAAGTGGTCAGAAAGTGAGACAGCCATGTTTTCATTCAGGAGATATGGGTTCCCATCCTACCATGAGACAGACATGTTTTAATTCAGGAGATATGGGTTCCCATCCTACTATGAGACGGCCATGTTTTCATTCAGGAGATATGGGTTCCCATCCTACTATGAGACGGCCATGTTTTCATTCAGGAGATATGGGTTCCCATCCTACCATGAGATGGCCATGTTTTCATTCAGGAGATATGGGTTCCCATCCTACCATGAGACGGCCATGTTTTCACTCAGGAGATATTGGTTCCCATCCTACCATGAGACAGCCATGTTTTCATTCAGGAGATATGGGTTCCCATCCCCCATCCTACCATGAGACAGCCATGTTTTCATTCAGGAGATATGGGTTCCCATCCTACCATGAGACAGACATGTTTTCATTCAGGAGATATGGGTTCCCATCCCCCATCCTACCATGAGACAGCCATGTTTTCATTCAGGGGATATGGGTTCCCATCCTACCATGAGACGGCCATGTTTTCATTCAGGAGATATTGGTTCCCATCCTACCATGAGACGGGGTCTGGTCTATATGTTTTCATATAGTTACATATTTCATATATAGTAATTAACCATCCAGAACTGTAACTAACTGTTGGTTTAGTGTCGTATGAACCATTCTGTCTTCATTCTTACCAGGATGAGGAAGAGGACCAGAGAGCATGAAGCTGGGTCACCTGACTCTGACCAGCCAACAAAGATGTTCTCCAAGTGTGAGGTAAGCAGTCTGGTTATACTCAATTGGCATGACTCTTAATTGGCTTTCTGTTGTGGAATGGTACGTTGTGTCCTGCTGAACACAGCCTTGTGGTGTGTCCTGGTATAGGGTCTGGTGTGTCCTGGTACAGGGTCTGGTGTGTCCTGGTACAGGGTCTGGTGTGTCCTGGTACAGGGTCTGGTGTGTCCTGGTACAGGGTCTGGTGTGTCCTGGTACAGGGTCTGGTGTGTCCTGGTACAGGGTCTGGTCTGGTGTGTCCTGGTACAGGGTCTGGTGTGTTCTGGTACAGAGTCTGGTGTGTTCTAGTACAGGGTCTGGTGTGTCCTGGTACAGGGTCTGGTGGGTCCTGGTACAGGGTCTGGTGTGTCCTGGTACAGGGTCTGGTGTGTCCTGGTACAGGGTCTGGTGTGTCCTGGTACAGGGTCTGGTCTGGTGGGTCCTGGTACAGGGTCTGGTGTGTCCTGGTACAGGGTCTGGTGGGTCCTGGTACAGGGTCTGGTGGGTCCTGGTACAGGGTCTGGTCTGGTGTGTCCTGGTACAGGGTCTGGTGGGTCCTGGCACAGGGTCTGGTGGGTCCTGGCACAGGGTCTGGTGGGTCCTGGTACAGGGTCTGGTGGGTCCTGGTACAGGGTCTGGTGGGTCCTGGTACAGGGTCTGGTGGGTCCTGGTACAGGGTCTGGTGTGTCCTGGTACAGGGTCGGGTGTGTCCTGGTAAAGGGTCTGGTGTGTCCTGGTACAGGGTCTGGTGTGTCCTGGTACAGGGTCTGGTGTGTCCTGGTACAGGGTCTGGTGTGTTCTGGTACAGGATCTGGTGTGTTCTGGTACAGGGTCTGGTGTGTTCTGGTACAGGGTCTGGTCTGGTGTGTTCTGGTACAGGGTCTGGTGCATTCTGGTACAGGGTCTGGTGCGTTCTGGTACAGGGTCTGGTGTGTTCTGGTACAGGGTCTGGGGTGTTCTGGTACAGGGTCTGGTGTGCCCTGGTACAGGTGTGTGTGTGTAGTAACCAGGTGTTTGTGTAGTAACCAGGGGTGTGTGTAGTAACCAGGTGGTAACCAGGTGTGTGTGTCATCCCCAGGTCCAGGGTCTGGTGTGTGTGTAGTAACCAGGTGTGTGTGTAGTAACTAGGGGTGTGTGTAGTAACCAGGTGGTAACCAGGTGTGTGTGTCATAACCAGGTGTGTGTTCTCCCCAGGTCCAGGGTCTGGTGTGTGTGTGTGTGTAGTAACCAGGTGTGTGTAGTAACCAGGTGGTAACCAGGTGTGTGTAGTAACCAGGTGTGTGTTCTCCCCAGGTCCAGGGTCGGGTGTGTGTGTAGTAACCAAGGGTGTGTAGTAACCAGGTGTGTGTTCTCCACAGGTCCAGGGTCTGCTCCAGCAGGAAGTGCATAGTGCCATGAAACAGTCTGAATCCAAGATGGAGGCGCTACTAGAGAGAGTTCAGCTACTGGAATGTGAACCTAAATACGACCTGGTCATACGCAGACTGGAGGTAGGGAGGAGGGGTCCTGACTGGAGGGGGGGGTCCAGACTGGGGGTAGGGAGGAGGGGTCCTGACTGGAGGGGGGGTCCAGACTGGGGGTAGGGAGGAGGGGTCCTGACTGGAGGGGGGGTCCAGACTGGGGGTAGGGAGGAGGGGTCCTGACTGGAGGGGGGGTCCAGACTGGGGGTAGGGAGGAGGGGTCCTGACTGGAGGGGGGGGTCCAGACTGGGGGTAGGGAGGAGGGGTCCTGACTGGAGGGGGGGGTCCAGACTGGGGGTAGGGAGGAGGGGTCCTGACTGGAGGGGGGGTCCAGACTGGGGGTAGGGAGGAGGGGTCCTGACTGGAGGGGGGGTCCAGACTGGGGGTAGGGAGGAGGGGTCCTGACTGGAGGGGGGGGGTCCAGACTGGGGGTAGGGAGGAGGGGTCCTGACTGGAGGTAGGGGGGGGGGGGTCCAGACTGGAGGTAGGGAGGAGGGGTCCTGACTGGAGGTAGGGGGGGGGGGTCCAGACTGGAGCAGGGTAGGGGGGAGGGGAGGGGGGTCCAGACTGGAGCAGGGTAGGGGGGGGGGGGATACCCCTGTGTTTCTCTAGTTAGAGGGGGAATAACCCTGTGTTTCTCTAGTTAGAGGGGGAATAACCCTGTGTTTCTCTAGTTAGAGGGGGAATAACCCTGTGTTTCTCTAGTTAGAGGGGGAATAACCCTGTGTTCCTCTAGTTAGAGGGGGAATAACCCTGTGTTTCTCTAGTTAGAGGGGGAATAACCCTGTGTTCCTCTAGTTAGAGGGGGAATAACCCTGTGTTTCTCTAGTTAGAGGGGGAATAACCCTGTGTTTCTCTAGTTAGAGGGGGAATAACCCTCCTCTCTCTAGTTAGAGGGGGAATAACCCTGTGTTTCTCTAGTTAGAGGGGGAATAACCCTGTGTTTCTCTAGTTAGAGGGGGAATAAACCTGTGTTTCTCTAGTTAGAGGGGGAATAACCCTGTGTTTCTCTAGTTAGAGGGGGAATAACCCTCCTCTCTCTAGTTAGAGGGGGAATAACCCTGTGTTTCTCTAGTTAGAGGGGGAATAACCCTCCTCTCTCTAGTTAGAGGGGGAATAACCCTGTGTTTCTCTAGTTAGAGGGGGAATAACCCTGTGTTTCTCTAGTTAGAGGGGGAATAACCCTGTGTTTCTCTAGTTAGAGGGGGAATAACCCTCCTCTCTCTAGTTAGAGTGGGAATAACCCTCCTCTCTCTAGTTAGAGGGGGAATAACCCTGTGTTCCTCTAGTTAGAGGGGAATAACCCTGTGTTTCTCTAGTTAGAGGGGGAATAACCCTGTGTTTCTCTAGTTAGAGGGGGAATAACCCTGTGTTTCTCTAGTTAGAGGGGGATAACCCTGTGTTTCTCTAGTTAGAGGGGGAATAACCCTCCTCTCTCTAGTTAGAGGGGGAATAACCCTGTGTTTCTCTAGTTAGAGGGGAAATAACCCTGTGTTTCTCTAGTTAGAGGGGGAATAACCCTGTGTTTCTCTAGTTAGAGGGGGAATAACCCTCCTCTCTCTAGTTAGAGGGGGAATAACCCTGTGTTTCTCTAGTTAGAGGGGGAATAACCCTGTGTTTCTCTAGTTAGAGGGGGAATAACCCCGTGTTTCTCTAGTTAGAGGGGGAATATCCCTGTGTTTCACTAGTTAGAGGGGGAATAACCCTGTGTTTCTCTAGTTAGAGGGGGAATAACCCTGTTTCTCTAGTTAGAGGGGGAATATCCCTGTGTTTCTCTAGTTAGAGGGGGAATATCCCTCCTCTCTATAGTTAAGGGGGAATAACCCTGTTTCTCTAGTTAGAGGGGGAATAACCCTGTGTTTCTCTAGTTAGAGGGGGAATAACCCTGTGTTTCTCTAGTTAGAGGGGGAATAACCCTGTGTTTCTCTAGTTAGAGGGGGAATAACCCTGTGTTTCTCTAGTTAGAGGGGGAATAACCCTGTGTTTCTCTAGTTAGAGGGGGAATAACCCTGTGTTCCTCTAGTTAGAGGGGGAATAACCCTCCTCTCTCTAGTTAGAGGGGGAATAACCCTCCTCTCTCTAGTTAGAGGGGAATAACCCTGTGTTTCTCTAGTTAGAGGGGGAATATCCCTGTGTTTCTCTAGTTAGAGGGGGAATAACCCTCCTCTCTCTAGTTAGAGGGGAATAACCCTGTGTTTCTCTAGTTAGAGGGGGAATAACCCTCCTCTCTCTAGTTAGAGGGGGAATAACCCTGTGTTTCTCTAGTTAGAGGGGGAATATCCCTGTGTTTCTCTAGTTAGAGGGGGAATAACCCTCCTCTCTCTAGTTAGAGGGGAATAACCCTGTGTTTCTCTAGTTAGAGGGGAATAACCCTGTGTTTCTCTAGTTAGAGGGGGAATAACCCTCCTCTCTCTAGTTAGAGGGGGAATAACCCTGTGTTCCTCTAGTTAGAGGGGGAATAACCCTGTGTTTCTCAGGCTCACATCAAGAAGGTGAAGAGGAGGGGGGATGCTGCCATCTCTTATGTCAGGATGCTACGAGCTCCTGGAGTTAAACGCAATCAGGTAGATACACACACACTCCTCTCTTCTCTCTCTCTCTCTCTCTCTCTCTCTCTCTCCCCCTCTCTCCCTTTCTCTCTGTCTCTCTCTCCCGCTCTGCTCTCCCTGTCCTTTCTCTCTCTGTCTTCTCTCTGTCATTTCTCTCTCTGTCTTCTCTCTGTCCTTTCTCTCTCTGTCTCTCTCTCTTTCTCTCTCTCTCTCTGTCCTCTCTCTCTCTGTCTCTCTCTCTTTGTCCTCACTCTCCTCCCTCTGACAACACTGTAGAGACACGCGGTCGTGGTCACACACCGTTGTTTATACGTTACATGGTGGTAATGCGTCTCTGTGAAAGATAATGAAGTGTGTTTCTCCAGAGGAGGCTGGGTTCTGGTCTTGTGGACCTGACTGAGACTGAGACTGGGAGAGGACTGAGCACTGTGGACATCAGCAGGTAGACACACACACACACACACACGTCTCACACACATACACACACACACACACACACGCCACACACGTCTCACACACACACTCACTCCACAGCACACACACACACACACACACACGTCTCACACACATACACACACACACACACGACACACACACACACACACACGCCACACACGTCTCACACACACACTCACTCCACAGCACACACACACGCTACACACACACACACACACACAAACACACACACTCCACAGCACACACAGTAGGCCAGGGTAAAATGACATTTCCTTTTCACCCCTGGCTCTGACAGGAAGTGGCGTTTCCCATCTATGAATCTACATATATTCAATATATATATATCAGGACATACAGTGTGTATTTATAGTATATATCAGGACATACAGTGTGTATTTATAGTATATATCAGGACATACAGTATGTATATATCAGGATATATAGTGTGTATTTATAGTATATATCAGGACATACAGTGTGTATTTATAGTATATATCAGGACATACAGTATGTATATATCAGGATATATAGTGTGTTTTTATAGTATATATCAGGACATACAGTGTACAGTGTGTATTTATAGTATATATAGCTCATGACATATAGTATGTATTTATAGTATATATCAGGACGTACAGTGTGTATTTATAGTATATATAGCTCATGACATATAGTATGTATTTATAGTGTATATCAGGACATACAGTGTACAGTGTGTATTTATAGTATATATAGCTCATGACATATAGTATGTATTTATAGTGTATATCAGGACATACAGTGTATTTATATATATATCAGGACATACAATGTGTATTTATAGTATATATATATATATAGCTCAGGATGTATAGTATGTGTGTGTATATATATCTCTATATCAGGACAGACAGTGTGTGTTTATAGTATATAAATATAATCAGGACATACAGTATGTGTTTGTAGTATACGGGTCTATAAGTTCGGGAGCCAGTCAGTATTTACTGCGGCGGCCATCTTGTTAGAGCCGTTGATGATAATCCACCATTTCAGTAATGTTATTGCGTTAAGATATAAAGGGTCGTGGGTACATTCAATATAACTCTACCATAAGCCGCCTCCAAAGATGTTTGGGGGGAGAATTTGTTCGTCCATGAAACCAGCACTTTACATGTTGTGTTTTAATGTTTAATAATGTTCAGTGTTTAATAATATCTATACATGTATACACACATCTATATCTATCTATATCTATATATCTATAATCCATGCTCAGGTCAGACTCTGATGAGGACGACTCAGCTGAGAAGCAGAGGAAGAGGAAGGTTGTCGATGGTTTCTGGCAGAAAATGGTAACGTGCACATCTACACACACACACCTACACACACACACCTACACACACACACACACACACACACACACACACACACACACACACACACACACACACACACACACACACACACACACACACACACACACACAGAGAGAGACACACACACACCTACACACCTACACACACACACACCTACACACACACACCTACACACACCTACACACACACACACACACACACAGACACACACACAGACACACACACACACAGAGAGAGACACACACACCTACACACACACACACACCTACACACACACACCTACACACACACACACACACACACACACCTAGACACACACACACACACCTAGACACACACACACACACACACCTAGACACACACACACACCTAGACACACACACCGACACACACACACCTACACACTCACCTACACACACACACACACACCTACACCCTACACACACACCTACACACACACACACCACTACACACACACCCCCATCTCATACACTGCTACTGATTCTGATACTTCTGAGACTCTGATAGGTTCTGATACTAACAGCTTGTCTGTGATTGGTTGTTTGTCTCTCTAGATGTCCAATAAAAAATCCCCAGACAGGAAGAGAGAAAAAGAGAGGAATGGAAAGAAACACAACATCCCGCTTCCTCCTACCACTCCTCCTCTTCCTCCGACCACTCCTCCTCCTCCTCGTTCTCCTCTTCCTCCCGTTCTCTCTCCTCAAGTACCGGTAGGTTTCTGCTACACTCTGACCTCTTCCTCCTACCTCCCCTCGTCTTCCTCCTACCTCTCCTCCTCCATCTCGTTCTCCTCTTCCTCTCTCCTCAAGTACCGGTAGGTTCCTACTACACTCTGACCTCTTCCTCCTACCTCCCCTCGTCTTCCTCCTACCTCTCCTCCTCCATCTCGTTCTCCTCGTCCTCCTACCTCTCCTCCTCGATCTCGTTCTCCTCTTCCTCTCTCCTCAAGTACCGGTAGGTTCCTACTACACTCTGACCTCTGCATTATAAAGGAGTTATTAGTAGGTATTGGTGGTTATTAGTGGTTATTAGTGGTTATTAGTAGTTATTAGTAGTTATTGGTAGTTGTTCGTGGTTATTAGTAGTTTGTAGTTATTAGTAGTTTGTAGTTATTTGTGGTTATTAGTAGTTTGTAGTTATTAGTAGTTGTTTGTAGTTATTAGTGGTTGTTAGTAGTTATTAGTGGTTGTTAGTAGCTATTAGTAGTTTGTAGTTATTAGTAGTTATTAGTAGTTTGTAGTAATTAGTGGTTATTAGTAGTTATGAGTAGTTGTTTGTAGTTTGTGGTTATTAGTAGTTTGTAGTTATTTATGGTTATTAGTAGTTTGTAGTTATTAGTGGTTGTTAGTAGTTTGTAGTTATTAGTAGTTTGTAGTTATTAGTAGTTATTAGTAGTTTGTAGTTATTAGTAGTTTGTAGTTATTAGTAGTTATTAGTAGTTTGTAGTTATTAGTAGTTTGTAGTTATTAGTAGTTTGTAGTTATTAGTAGTTTGTAGTTATTAGTAGTTATTAGTAATTAGTAGTTTGTAGTTATTAGTAGTTATTAGTAGTTTGTGGTTATTAGTAGTTATTAGTAGTTTGTAGTTATTAGTAGTTTGTAGTTATTAGTAGTTATTAGTAGTTTGTAGTTATTAGTAGTTATTAGTAGTTTGTAGTTATTAGTAGTTATTAGTAGTTTGTAGTTATTAGTAGTTATTAGTAGTTTGTAGTTATTAGTAGTTATTAGTAGTTTGTAGTTATTAGTAGTAATTAGTAGTTTGTAGTTATTAGTAGTTTGTGGTTATTAGTAGTTATTAGTAGTTTGTAGTTATTAGTAGTTTGTAGTTATTAGTAGTTATTAGTAGTTTGTGGTTATTAGTAGTTATTAGTAGTTTGTAGTTATTAGTAGTTATTAGTAGTTTGTAGTTATTAGTAGTTTGTAGTTATTAGTAGTTATTAGTAGTTATTAGTGGTTATTAGTAGTTATTAGTAGTTATTAGTAGTTTGTAGTTATTAGTAGTTTGTAGTTATTAGTAGTTTGTAGTTATTAGTAGTTATTAGTAGTTTGTAGTTATTAGTAGTTATTAGTAGTTTGTAGTTATTAGTAGTTATTAGTAGTTTGTAGTTATTAGTAGTTATTATCCAGCAACATTATAATAATAATTATTCTGAAAGTCGTTATTTTCTTGTCTTCCTCTCTCAGTAACTGTCAAGCCATGTAACCTCTCCCTTCCCTTGTGTGTGTAGAAGGTCGAGGCGTCTGTCGTACCGGTGACCGGACCGCCAGCCACATCGCCAGTTAAAATGGAGGGCACGGTGAAGATGGAAAACACCGTTAAGACCGAGGAGTCCCCGTGTCCTCTAGTCGCTATTCGTCTTCCTCCGTCTCAGAGTGAGCTGCTGTCCCATCTCCCTCCTCTCCCCCCGACCCCTTTCCCTTCCTCCCTCCCCCTCGAGGCGGCCTCCTACTCCATCCCCCAGAAGCCCCTTGTACACCTGGCCCGTATCCGAAACCCTGCCCCGTGTCTGGTCATCCACTGGAGGGTCACTGAGGAAGACGCTGCGGCGCCCGACATGGACAGTTACAGGTACAGACACACGGAGCGACCCGGCTCTAGTTACAGACACACGGAGCGACCCGGCTCTAGTTACAGACACACGGAGCGACCCGGCTCTAGTTACAGACACACGGAGCGACCCGGCTCTAGTTACAGACACACGGAGCGACCCGGCTCTAGTTACAGACACACGGAGCGACCCGGCTCTAGTTACAGACACACGGAGCGACCCGGCTCTAGTTACAGACACACGGAGCGACCCGGCTCTAGTTACAGACACACGGAGCGACCCGGCTCTAGTTACAGACACACGGAGCGACCCGGCTCTAGTTACAGACACACGGAGCGACCCGGCTCTAGTTACAGACACACGGAGCGACCCGGCTCTAGTTACAGACACACGGAGCGACCCGGCTCTAGTTACAGACACACGGAGCGACCCGGCTCTAGTTACAGACACACGGAGCGACCCGGCTCTAGTTACAGGTACAGACACACGGAGCGACCCGGCTCTAGCCGTCAATGAAAGTGAATGGGATGTGTGCAATTTGTCAAACTTCCAAATCAACTGATCAAATCCCTCTCCCTCTCTCTCCTCCCTCTCTCTCCTCCCTCTCCTCCCTCTCTCTCTTCCTTCTCCCCCCTACCTCTCTTCCCTCTCCCCCTACCTCTCTTCCCTCTACCCCCTCCCTCTCTCTCCTCCCTCTACCCCTCCCTCTCTCTCTTCCCTCTCTCTCTTCCCTCTCCCCCTCCCTCTCTCCTACCTCTACCCCTCCCTCTCTCCTCACTCTTCCCCTCCCTCTACCCCTCCCTCTCTCTCCTTCCTCTACCCCTCCCTCTCTCTCCTCCCTCTACCCCTCCCTCTCTCTCCTCCCTCTACCCCTCTCTCTCTCTTCCCTCTCCCCCTCCCTTCCCTCTCCCCCCTCCCTCTCTCTCTTCCCTCTCCCCCCTCCCTCTCTCCTACCTCTACCCCTCCCTCTCTCCTCACTCTACCCCTCCCTCTCTCTCTCTCTTCCCTCTCCCCCCTACCTCTCTTCCCTCTCCCCCCTACCTCTCTTCCCTCTCCCCCCTACCTCTCTTCCCTCTACCCCCTACTTCTCTTCCCTCTACCCCTCCCTCTCTTCCCTCTACCCCTCCCTCTCTTCCCTCTACCCCTCCCTCTCTTCCCTCTACCCCTCCCTCTCTTCCCTCTACCCCTCCCTCTCTTCCCTCTACCCCTCCCTCTCTTCCCTCTACCCCTCCCTCTCCCCTCCCTCTCTTCCCTCCCTCTCCCCACTCCCTCTCTTCCCTCCCTCTCCCCCCTCCCTCTCTTCCCTCCCTCTCCCCCCTCCCTCTCCCCCCTCCCTCTCTTCCCTCCCTCTCTCCCCTCCCTCTACCCTTCCCTATCCCCCCTCCCTCTCTCTCCTCCCTCCAGTATCTACATCGCTCAGGAGAGTCATAGCAGCAGCGTCTCCCCGTCCTGGAGGAATGTGGGTGTGGTCAAGGCCCTGGCCCTGCCCATGGCTGTCACGGTAACCAAGTACCAATCGGGTACCACCTACGTCATCGTGGTGGGCAAGGACCGGTATGGTCGCTACGGACCGTACAGCGACGTACAGACTGTCCTCCTGGCATAGAGACGTGGCGGGGAGTTCTGGTCGTCTAGATTGAAGGCCACTCCCCCCCCCCCTCCCTCCATCCCTCCCTCCCTCCAGAGGTGAGAGTTGAAAGGTCACTGAGATCTAGTGACTTGCTAGACTCCGGGAATTCTCTGTGCTACCATCCAAAGAGGAACAGAAGGAGGGAATAAAAAAGATTTTTTGTTGTTGTTGTGTGTTTTCAATAGCATTACCGATCTGATGAAAGATACTCAGCGACGCATGTCCCAACTCATTCCACGGAGGGGGGGGGGGGGGTCTGTGGGGGTGGGGGGGCTGGCTGAGCGTCTGTGGGGGGGGGCTGGCTGAGCATCTGTGGGGGGGGGGGTCACTCCACCCTTGTACTTGATTTGATGAATTTAAGATCACTAATTAGTGAGGAACTAACCTGAACGTAGACATAGTGAACGACATAGAGACTTCACCTAGCTAACCTGAAATATTAGGCTGACGAGGACGACAGGGTTTAAAGCAGGCAGGAAAGGTAGACTGGGTGGGGATTCGTCCTTCGTCACCGCGGTAACCAACCTGGTGTCGGTCCGTTTTACACATGTTTAATCTCTGAAACCCGGAACCAACGTCTGGCTTAGTTGAGTCAACTCTGTTAGTACGTCTGGCCTAGTTGAGTCAACTCTGTTAGTATACCTGTCCTAGTTGAGTCAACTCTGTTAGTGATGTTGGTATATCTGTCCTAGTTGAGTCAACTATATTAGTATATCTGTCCTAGTTGAGTCAACTCTGTTAGTACGTCTGGCCTAGTTGAGTCAACTCTGTTAGTACGTCTGTCCTAGTTGAGTCAACTCTGTTAGTATATCTGGCCTAGTTGAGTCAACTCTGTTAGTATATCTGGCCTAGTTGAGTCAACTCTGTTAGTATATCTGGCCTAGTTGAGTCGACTGTTAGTATATCTGTCCTAGTTGAGTCAACTCTGTTAGTATATCTGGCCTAGTTGAGTCAACTCTGTTAGTATATCTGGCCTAGTTGAGTCAACTCTGTTAGTATATCTGTCCTAGTTGAGTCAACTCTGTTAGTATATCTGTCCTAGTTGAGTCAACTGTGTTAGTCATGTTAGTGCATCTGTCCTAGTTGAGTCAACTCTGTTAGTACGTCTGGCCTAGTTGAGTCAACTCTGTTAGTATATCTGTCCTAGTTGAGTCAACTCTGTTAGTATATCTGTCCTAGTTGAGTCGACTCTGTTAGTGATGTTGGTATATCTGTCCTAGTTGAGTCAACTCTGTTAGTATATCTGGCATAGTTGAGTCGACTCTGTTAGTATATCTGGCCTAGTTGAGTCAACTCTGTTAGTATATCTGTCCTAGTTGAGTCAACTCTGTTAGTATATCTGTCCTAGTTGAGTCAACTCTGTTAGTATATCTGTCCTAGTTGAGTCAACTCTGTTAGTATATCTGTCCTAGTTGAGTCTACTCTGTTAGTGATGTTGGTATATCTGTCCTAGTTGAGTCAACTCTGTTAGTGTATCTGTCCTAGTTGAGTCAACTGTTAGTGATGTTAGTATATCTGTCCTAGTTGAGTCAACTCTGTTAGTATATCTGGCCTAGTTGAGTCAACTTTGTTAGTGATGTTGGTATATCTGTCCTAGTTGAGTCAACTCTGTTAGTATATCTGGCCTAGTTGAGTCAACTCTGTAAATGACGTTAGTATATCTGTCCTAGTTGAGTCTACTCTGTTAGTATATCTGGCCTAGTTGAGTCAACTATGTTAGTGATGTTGGTATATCTGTCCTAGTTGAGTCAACTCTGTTAGTATATCTGTCCTAGTTGAGTCAACTCTGTTAGTGTATCTGTCCTAGTTGAGCCAACTCTGTTAGTATATCTGTCCTAGTTGAGTCTACTCTGTTAGTATATCTGGCCTAGTTGAGTCAACTTTGTTAGTGATGTTGGTATATCTGTCCTAGTTGAGTCAACTCTGTTAGTATATCTGGCCTAGTTGAGTCAACTCTGTTAGTGATGTTGGTATATCTGTCCTAGTTGAGTCAACTCTGTTAGTATATCTGGCCTAGTTGAGTCAACTCGGTTAGTGATGTTGGTATATCTGTCCTAGTTGAGTCAACTCTGTTAGTGATGTTGGTACATCTGTCCTAGTTGAGACAACTCTGTTAGTGATGTTAGTACATCTGTCCTAGTTGAGTCAACTCTGTTAGTGTATCTGTCCTAGTTGAGCCAACTCTGTTAGTATATCTGTCCTAGTTGAGTCAACTCTGTTAGTATATCTGTCCTAGTTGAGCCAACTCTGTTAGTATATCTGTCCTAGTTGAGTCAACTCTGTTAATATATCTGTCCTAGTTGAGTCAACTCTGTTAATATATCTGTCCTAGTTGAGTCAACTCTGTTAGTGATGTTGGTCATGACTACCAGTCACTCCTGTTAATATATCTGTCCTAGTTGAGTCAACTCTGTTAGTGATGTTGGTCATGACTACCAGTCACTCCTGTTAGCAGATGATATTTCATAACTGTCTTGTTCACATTTTAACCACCTTTGTATAATAAAATATCTCAATGTTTCCTACCTTGTCCTTGTAAAGTGTCTTTGATGATATGAAAAGGTTTGTCTGTTTGGCCCACGTCTACAGAGCTTCTGACTGTGCAGGCTTTTGTCCCAGTCCAGCACGAACGAATCTGATTTTCAAATACAATGGCCTAAATACCCACTATCTCCTCCAGGACTGTGGAGTTACCAGACCCTTTGAATAGAGACCATCTCTCTCCAGGACTGTGGAGATACCAGACCCTTTGAATAGAGACCATCTCTCTCCAGGACTGTGGAGATACCAGACCCTTTGAATAGAGACCATCTCTCTCCAGGACTGTGGAGTTACCAGACCCTTTGAATAGAGACCATCTCTCTCCAGGACTGTGTAGTTACCAGACCCTTTGAATAGAGACCATCTCTCTCCAGGACTGTGGAGATACCAGACCCTTTGAATAGAGACCATCTCTCTCCAGTACTGTGGAGATACCAGACCCTTTGAATAGAGACTCTCCAGGACTGTGGAGTTACCAGACCCTTTGAATAGAGACCATCTCTCTCCAGGACTGTGTAGTTACCAGACCCTTTGAATAGAGACCATCTCTCTCCAGGACTGTGGAGTTACCAGACCCTTTGAATAGAGACCATCTCTCTCCAGGACTGTGGAGATACCAGACCCTTTGAATAGAGACCATCTCTCTCCAGTACTGTGGAGATACCAGACCCTTTGAATAGAGACCATCTCTCTCCAGGACTGTGTAGTTACCAGACCCTTTGAATAGAGACTCTCCAGGACTGTGGAGATACCAGACCCTTTGAATAGAGACCATCTCTCTCCAGGACTGTGGAGTTACCAGACCCTTTGAATAGAGACCATCTCTCTCCAGGACTGTGGAGTTACCAGACCCTTTGAATAGAGACTCTCCAGGACTGTGGAGTTACCAGACCCTTTGTATAGAGACCATCTCTCTCCAGGACTGTGGAGTTACCAGATCCTTTGAATAGAGACCATCTCTCTCCAGGACTGTGGAGTTACCAGACCCTTTGAATAGAGACAATCTCTCTCCAGGACTGTGGAGATACCAGACCCTTTGAATAGAGACCATCTCTCTCCAGGACTGTGGAGTTACCAGACCCTTTGAATAGAGACCATCTCTCTCCAGGACTGTGGAGTTACCAGACCCTTTGAATAGAGACCATCTCTCTCCAGGACTGTGGAGTTACCAGACCCTTTGAATAGAGACCATCTCTCTCCAGGACTGTGGAGTTACCAGACCCTTTGAATAGAGACCATCTCTCTCCAGGACTGTGGAGTTACCAGACCATTTGAATAGAGACCATCTCTCTCCAGGACTGTGGAGTTACCAGACCCTTTGAATAGAGACCATCTCTCTCCAGGACTGTGGAGTTACCAGACCATTTGATTAGAGACCATCTCTCTCCAGGACTGTGGAGTTACCAGACCCTTTGAATAGAGACCATCTCTCTCCAGGACTGTGGAGTTACCAGACCATTTGAATAGAGACCATCTCTCTCCAGGACTGTAGAGTTACCAGATCCTTTGAATAGAGACCATCTCTCTCCAGGACTGTGGAGTTACCAGACCCTTTGAATAGAGACCATCTCTCTCCAGGACTGTGGAGATACCAGACCCTTTGAATAGAGACCATCTCTCTCCAGGACTGTGGAGTTACCAGACCATTTGAATAGAGACCATCTCTCTCCAGGACTGTGGAGTTACCAGACCCTTTGAATAGAGACCATCTCTCTCCAGGACTGTGGAGTTACCAGACCATTTGAATAGAGACCATCTCTCTCCAGGACTGTGGAGATACCAGACCCTTTGAATAGAGACCATCTCTCTCCAGTACTGTGGAGTTACCAGATCCTTTGTAGTAGTAGAGTATCTACACCTGTATTATTTTTTTAAACGTCTCTCTGTTCTGATCTAGGATCAGGTGTCCCCCTGGACATTTTCATATTATTCATCATGATTGGAATAAGCCAAACTGATCCTAGATCAGCCACCCCTACCCTAAGACGCTTTATGAAAACAGGCACTGAGCTGTGGTTCACCAGCAGGTGGCGCCAGATCCCCAGAAACACCACAGTCTCTTTCAAGTCAAAATCGACTAGCACTTTCATCCCTAGGCTTTTGTGTCCCGAGTCTACACCCTTTTCCACAAGTGTGCACTTGCACACTTCGCATAAGATTGCTTTATGCATTGGCTGGGAATTTCCAACATTTTTGTTGAATCCATGCGAGAAAGTGTACACTTGGGGATTAATGGTGGAGAATGGGGGGACGCAGACATTGACCTATACAGTTACCAGGACCAGTGATCACTGGGGACAGGACGTCACTTCAATATAAAATACATTTAACAACGCCCATGATGAGCCCAGGGAGGGCTCTGTCTCTATGGAAACAACAAAGCCAAGCAGAAGCTGCCGTTGGGGTAGAATAGAATGCTATAGAATCTAATCTAATAGAATCAAATAGAATGCTATAGAATCTAATCTAAATGAATGCTATAGAATCTAATCTAATAGAATCAAATTGAATGCTATAGAATCTAATCTAAATGAATGCTATAGAATCTAATCTAATAGAATCAAATAGAATGCTATAGAATCTAATCTAAATGAATGCTATAGAATCTAATCTAATAGAATCAAATTGAATGCTATAGAATCTAATCTAAATGAATGCTATAGAATCTAATCTAATAGAATCAAATTGAATGCTATAGAATCTAATCAAATAGAATGCTATAGAATCGAATCAAATAGAATGCTATAGAATCTAATCTAAACGAATGCTATAGAATCAAATAGAATGCTATAGAATCTAATCTAAACTAATGCTATAAAATGCTATAGAATCCAAAAGAATGCAGGGAGGGCTCTGTCTCTATGGAAACAGCAATTACAGACTGATGTAATGTAGACCCTGTTATAACAGACTGTGTCTATGAGACGTCCCCACTATAGACCCCTGTTATAACAGACTGTCTATGGGACGTCTCTACTATAGACCCCTGTTATAACAGACTGTGTCTATGGGACCCACTATAGACCCCTGTTATAACAGACTGTCTATGGGACCCACTATAGACCCCTGTTATAACAGACTGTGTCTATGGGACCCACTATAGACCCCTGTTATAACAGACTGTGTCTATGGGACCCACTATAGACCCCTGTTATAACAGACTGTGTCTATGGGACCCACTATAGACCCCTGTTATAACAGACTGTGTCTATGGGACCCACTATAGACCCCTGTTATAACAGACTGTGTCTATGGGACCCACTACAGACCCCTGTTATAACAGACTGTGTCTATGGGACGTCTCCACTATAGACCCCTGTTATAACAGACTGTGTCTATGGGACGTCTGACCCCTGTTATAACAGACTGTGTCTATGGGACCCACTATAGACCCTGTAATAACAGACTGTGTCTATGGGACCCACTATAGACCCCTGTTATAACAGACTGTGTCTATGGGACCCACTATAGACCCTGTTATAACAGACTGTGTCTATGGGACCCACTATAGACCCCTGTTATAACAGACTGTGTCTATGGGACCCAAAATAGACCCCTGTTATAACAGACTGTGTCTATGGGACGCCCCCACTATAGACCCCTGTTATAACAGACTGTGTCTATGGGACGTCTCCACTATAGACCCCTGTTATAACAGACTGTCTATGGGACCCACTATAGTGGTTGTATTGTATCAGTGAAGACTCAGACCCCTGTTATAACAGACTGTCTATGGGACCCACTATAGTGGTTGTATTGTATCAGTGAAGACTCAGACCCCTGTTATAACAGACTGTCTATGGGACCCACTATAGTGGTTGTATTGTATCAGTGAAGACTCAGACTCCGTGTTCTAGTGGGTCCCATTCTGTTTTTATTCCAGTTAGATAGTGGATCATCCTTATCCCCCTATTCTTTAATGTCCTCGATATTAACCTCAGCATCTTTCATCAGACAGACTGACAGGGAGGCAGACGGACAG
This sequence comes from Oncorhynchus clarkii lewisi, assembly GCF_045791955.1. Lineage (NCBI taxonomy): Eukaryota > Metazoa > Chordata > Actinopteri > Salmoniformes > Salmonidae > Oncorhynchus > Oncorhynchus clarkii. The sequence continues at coordinate 78,496 of NW_027258121.1, read as the reverse complement.
GCCGGCAGGGAGGCAGACGGACAGGCCGGCAGGGAGGGAGGCAGACGGACAGATGGGGAGGGAGGGAGGCAGACAGACAGATGGACAGGCCAGCAGGGAGGGAGGCAGACAGACAGATGGACAGACCAGCAGGGAGGGAGGCAGACAGACAGATGGACAGGCCAGCAGGGAGGGAGGCAGACGGACAGATGGGGAGGGAGGGAGGCAGACAGACAGATGGACAGGCCAGCAGGGAGGGAGGCAGACAGACAGATGGACAGGCCAGCAGGGAGGGAGGCAGACAGACAGATGGACAGGCCAGCAGGGAGGGAGGCAGACGGACAGATGGGGAGGGAGGGAGGCAGACAGACAGATGGACAGGCCAGCAGGGAGGGAGGCAGACAGACAGGGAGGTTAGGCAGACGGACAGATGCGGAGGGAGGGAGGCAGACAGACAGATGGACAGGCCAGCAGGGAGGGAGGCAGACGGACAGATGGGGAGGGAGGGAGGCAGACAGACAGATGGACAGGCCAGCAGGGAGGGAGGCAGACAGACAGATGGACAGGCCAGCAGGGAGGGAGGCAGACAGACAGGGAGGTTAGGCAGACGGACAGATGCGGAGGGAGGGAGGCAGACAGACAGATGGACAGGCCAGCAGGGAGGGAGGCAGACGGACAGATGGGGAGGGAGGGAGGCAGACAGACAGATGGACAGGCCAGCAGGGAGGGAGGCAGACAGACAGATGGACAGGCCAGCAGGGAGGGAGGCAGACAGACAGATGGACAGGCCAGCAGGGAGGGAGGCAGACGGACAGATGGGGAGGGAGGGAGGCAGACAGATAGATGGACAGGCCAGCAGGGAGGCAGACAGATGGGCCGACAGACAATCCTACATATTCCACTTTCTACACTAGGTTTACTCTAGTAGAACTATACACAGTGTTGTCCTGCTCAGTCTTAACCATCGTTCATCATGTAATTCAACTATACACCATTTATTGGTCCATTGTTTATTCAAATTTACAGCATTGACGTCACCATGGAAACTCCATGCCCAAACTCCATCCCACCCCCCCACCCAAAAAACAGGCTGATATGTCACAGTCTCATTCCAACCACACAGTGTGGAGAAAACGTCTTTTAAAACAGCCACTCTTAACAACAACATGTTTAGAGTTACCTTTTTAGCTAATAGACTTAGTTTACACACTTCCTCTGTTCAATTATAACGTGTTTTGTGTCTTGTAGAGATACGAGTGTTTTATTTGCGTTTCCTCAACACCAGATACATGAGTCCACTGAAGACAGTCATGGGGAAACTAATCCAGGCCAGGACGTAGGATGAACCGTATCCTCCCTTCCTTAGAGACTCCTCCGTAAAACTCTCCCTCTGCGCCGTGTAGATGGACGCTCCGATCATCACACACAGGCCTGGGGGAGGAGGAGGGGGGGGGGGGTTAGGAACTAGGATAGGAAGGATACAGGAACACAGGCCTGGAGGAGGAGGAGGGGGGTTAGGAACTAGGATAGGAAGGGGGTAGGATACAGAACCCCTCCAACTGACAGGACGTTTAAAACAGGAACACAGGCTTCCTTTACAGCGGCTTCACAAATTATTCATACCCCTTGACTTATTCCACATTTTGTTGTGTTACAGCCTGAATTCAAACTTTATTTTTTATTTTTATCTCAAACATCTACACACAATACCCCATAATGACATCACAATACCCCATAATGACATCACAATACCCCATAATGACATCACAATACTCCATAATGACAAAGTGAAAATGTGTTTTTAGACATATATTGAAGATGAAATACAGAAATCTCATTTACATAAGAATTCATACCTGAGTCAATACATGTTAGAATCAACTTTGGCATTGATTATGGCTGCGAGTCTTTCTGGGTACGTCTCTAAGAGCTGCGAGTCTTTCTGGGTACGTCTCTAAGAGCTGCGTGTCTTTCTGGGTACGTCTCTAAGAGCTGCGAGTCTTTCTGGGTACGTCTCTAAGAGCTGCGAGTCTTTCTGGGTACGTCTCTAAGAGCTGCGAGTCTTTCTGGGTACGTCTCTAAGAGCTGCGAGTCTCTCTGGGTACGTCTCTAAGAGCTGCGAGTCTTTCTGGGTACGTCTCTAAGAGCTGCGAGTCTTTCTGGGTACGTCTCTAAGAGCTGCGAGTCTTTCTGGGTACGTCTCTAAGAGCTGCGAGTCTTTCTGGGTCAGTCTAAGAGCTGCGAGTCTTTCTGGGTACGTCTCTAAGAGCTGCGAGTCTTTCTGGGTACGTCTCTAAGAGCTGTGAGTCTTTCTGGGTCAGTCTCTAAGAGCTGTGAGTCTTTCTGGGTCAGTCTCTAAGAGCTGCGAGTCTTTCTGGGTACGTCTCTTAAGAGCTGCGAGTCTTTCTGGGTACGTCTCTAAGAGCTGCGAGTCTTTCTGGGTCAGTCTCTAAGAGCTGTGAGTCTTTATGGGTCAGTCTCTAAGAGCTGTGAGTCTTTCTGGGTCAGTCTCTAAGAGCTTTGCACACCTGCATTTTACAATACTTACACATTCTTTTAAAAATGATTCAAGCTTCTGTCAAATTGGTTGTTGATCATTGCTACACAGCCATTTTCCAAGTCTTGGCATAGGTTTTCAAGCCAAAACTCTAACTAGGTCACTCAGGAACATTCAATGTCTTGTTGGTAAACAACTCCAGTGTAGATTTGTCCTTGGTGTTTTTAGGTTATTGTCCTGCTGAAAGGTGAATTCATCTCCCAGTGTCAGACTGAACCAGGTTTTCCCTCTAGGATTTTGTCTGAGCTGAGCTCTATTCTTTTTATTTTTATCCTAATAAACTCCCTAGTCCTTGTAGATGACAAGCATACCCATAACATGATGTAGCCACCGCCATGCTTGAAAATAAAAGAGTGGTGTGTTGGATTTGCCGCAAACATAACATTTTGTATTGAGGAAGTAAAGTTCCTTCTTTCGACTCTGTCATTTAGTTTAGTATTGTGGAGTAACTACAATGTTGTTGATCCATCCTCAGTTTTCTCCTATCACAGCCATTCAATTCTGTAACTGTTTTAAAGTCACCTTTGGCCTCACGCTGAAATCAATGAGCGGTTTCCTTCCTCTCCGGCAACCGAGTTAGAAAGGACGCCTGTATCATTGTAGTGACTGTGTGTATTGACACACCATCCAAAGTGTAATTAATAACTTCACCGTGCTCAAAGACTCTTTGTTTATTTACCATCTACCAATAGGTAGGTTGCCTAGTGGTTAGAGTGTAGAGGAGGTAGGTTGCCTAGTGGTTAGAGTGTAGAGGAGGTAGGTGGCCTAGTGGTTAGAGTGTAGAGGAGGTAGGTGGCCTAGTGGTTAGAGTGTAGAGGAGGTAGGTTGCCTAGTGGTTAGAGTGTAGAGGAGGTAGGTTGCCTAGTGGTTAGAGTGTAGAGGAGGTAGGTTGCCTAGTGGTTAGAGTGTAGAGGAGGTAGGTTGCCTAGTGGTTAGAGTGTAGAGGAGGTAGGTTGTCTAGTGGTTAGAGTGTAGAGGAGGTAGGTAGCCTAGTGGTTAGAGTGTAGAGGAGGTAGGTTGCCTAGTGGTTAGAGTGTAGAGGAGGTAGGTTGCCTAGTGGTTAGAGTGTAGAGGAGGTAGGTTGCCTAGTGGTTAGAGTGTAGAGGAGGTAGGTTGCCTAGTGGTTAGAGTGTAGAGGAGGTAGGTTGCCTAGCGGTTAGAGTGTAGAGGAGGTAGGTTGTCTAGTGGTTAGAGTGTAGAGGAGGTAGGTGGCCTAGTGGTTAGAGTGTAGAGGAGGTAGGTGGCCTAGTGGTTAGAGTGTAGAGGAGGTAGGTGGCCTAGTGGTTAGAGTGTAGAGGAGGTAGGTGGCCTAGTGGTTAGAGTGTAGAGGTGGCAGGTAGCCTAGTGGTTAGAGTGTAGAGGAGGTAGGTTGCCTAGTGGTTAGAGTGTAGAGGAGGTAGGTTGCCTAGTGGTTAGAGTGTAGGGGCGGCAGGTAGCCTAGTGGTTAGAGTGTAGAGGAGGTAGATGGCCTAGTGGTTAGAGTGTAGAGGAGGTAGGTGGCCTAGTGGTTAGAGTGTGGAGGAGGCAGGTAGCCTAGTGGTTAGAGTGTAGAGGAGGCAGGTAGCCTAGTGGTTAGAGTGTAGAGGAGGTAGGTTGCCTAGTGGTTAGAGTGTAGAGGAGGTAGGTGGCCTAGTGGTTAGAGTGTAGAGGAGGTAGGTGGCCTAGTGGTTAGAGTGTAGAGGAGGTAGGTGGCCTAGTGGTTAGAGTGTAGAGGTGGCAGGTAGCCTAGTGGTTAGAGTGTAGAGGAGGTAGATGGCCTAGTGGTTAGAGTGTAGAGGAGGTAGGTGGCCTAGTGGTTAGAGTGTGGAGGAGGCAGGTAGCCTAGTGGTTAGAGTGTAGAGGAGGCAGGTAGCCTAGTGGTTAGAGTGTAGAGGAGGTAGGTTGCCTAGTGGTTAGAGTGTAGGGGCGGCAGGTAGCCTAGTGGTTAGAGTGTAGAGGAGGTAGATGGCCTAGTGGTTAGAGTGTAGAGGAGGTAGGTGGCCTAGTGGTTAGAGTGTAGAGGAGGTAGGTGGCCTAGTGGTTAGAGTGTAGAGGAGGTAGGTGGCCTAGTGGTTAGAGTGTAGAGGTGGCAGGTAGCCTAGTGGTTAGAGTGTAGAGGAGGTAGATGGCCTAGTGGTTAGAGTGTAGAGGAGGTAGGTGGCCTAGTGGTTAGAGTGTGGAGGAGGCAGGTAGCCTAGTGGTTAGAGTGTAGAGGAGGCAGGTAGCCTAGTGGTTAGAGTGTAGAGGAGGCAGGTAGCCTAGTGGTTAGAGTGTAGGGGCGGCAGGTAGCCTAGTGGTTAGAGTGTAGAGGAGGTAGGTGGCCTAGTGGTTAGAGTGTAGAGGAGGTAGGTGGCCTAGTGGTTAGAGTGTAGAGGAGGTAGGTGGCCTAGTGGTTAGAGTGTAGAGGAGGCAGGTAGCCTAGTGGTTAGAGTGTAGAGGAGGTAGGTGGCCTAGTGGTTAGAGTGTAGAGGAGGCAGGTAGCCTAGTGGTTAGAGTGTAGAGGAGGTAGGTGGCCTAGTGGTTAGAGTGTAGAGGAGGTAGGTGGCCTAGTGGTTAGAGTGTAGAGGAGGCAGGTAGCCTAGTGGTTAGAGTGTAGAGGAGGTAGCTTGCCTAGTGGTTAGAGTGTAGAGGAGGTAGGTGGCCTAGTGGTTAGAGTGTAGAGGAGGTAGGTGGCCTAGTGGTTAGAGTGTAGAGGAGGTAGGTAGCCTAGTGGTTAGAGTGTAGAGGAGGTAGGTAGCCTAGTGGTTAGAGTGTAGAGGCGGCAGGTAGCCTAGTGGTTTTTACCCCTGAACTTATTTAGGCGTTTCCATAACAATGGGATTGAAAACTTACTTTTAATAAGACATTTCAGCTTTTCATTTTTAATTAGTTTGTAAAAATAAAAATAAAAACATAATTCCACATTTACATTTGACATTTATTTAACCTTTTTATTTTATTTAACTAGGCAGTTAAGAACTAATTCTTATTTACAATGATGGCCTACAACGGCCAAACCCAGGACCATTATGGGGGATTGTGGGTAGGCCAGCGACACACCATTTTAAAATTCAGGCTGTAACACAACAACCTGTCTTTGATTGGTAGATTTAGTATTACCAGTATTGGTACTCACCAGCCAGTAGCTGTCTTTGATTGGTAGATTTAGTATTACCAGTATTGGTACTCACCAGCCAGTAGCTGTCTTTGATTGGTAGATTTAGTATTACCAGTATTGGTACTCACCAGCCAGTAGCTGTCTTTGATTGGTAGATTTAGTATTACCAGTATTGGTACTCACCAGCCAGTAGCTGTCTTTGATTGGTATATTTAGTATTACCAGTATTGGGTACTCACTAGCCATTAGCTGGATGATGGCTGTAAAGACAAATCTCTCTCCTTGTTTCAGTTTGAAGAGCTGAAGGATGAACACAAAGAAACCCACGCAGCAGAGAATTGTGGACAGGATCATAGTGGCCTGGACAGCCTGTAGATAGACTAGAGAGAGAGGAGTGTTATACAGACCGAGAGACACAGAGACAGAGCGACAGACCGACACAGACACAGAGACAGACCGACACAGACACAGAGACAGACCGACACAGAGACAGAGAGACAGACCGACACAGAGACAGACCGACACAGAGACACAGAGACAGACCGACACAGAGACAGACCGACAGAGAGACACAGAGACAGACCGACAGAGAGACACAGAGACAGACCGACAGAGAGACACAGAGACAGAAAGACAGACCGACAGAGAGACACAGAGACAGAAAGACAGACCGAAAGAGAGACACAGAGACAGACCGACAGAGAGACAGACCGACAGAGAGACAGACCGACACAGAGAGACAGACCGACAGAGAGACACAGAGACAGACCGACACAGAGAGACAGACCGACAGAGAGAGAGAGACAGACCGACAGAGAGACACAGAGACAGACCGACACAGAGACAGACCGACACAGAGACAGAGAGACACAGAGACAGAGAGACAGACCGACACAGAGACAGACCGACACAGAGACACAGAGACAGACCGACACAGAGACAGACCGACACAGAGACAGACCGACACAGAGACAGACCGACACAGAGACAGAGAGACACAGAGACAGAGAGACAGACCGACACAGAGACAGACCGACACAGAGACACAGAGACAGACCGACACAGAGACAGACCGACACAGAGACAGACCGACAGAGAGACACAGAGACAGACCGACAGAGAGACACAGAGACAGACCGACAGAGAGACACAGAGACAGAAAGACAGACCGACAGAGAGACACAGAGACAGAAAGACAGACCGAAAGAGAGACAGAGACAGACAGACCGACAGAGAGACACAGAGACAGAAAGACAGACCGAAAGAGAGACAGAGACAGACAGACAGACCGACAGAGAGACAGAGAGACAGACCGACACAGAGAGACAGACCGACAGAGAGACACAGAGACAGACCGACACAGAGAGACACAGAGACAGACCGACACAGAGAGACAGACCGACACAGAGAGACAGACCGACAGAGAGACACAGAGACAGACCGACACAGAGAGACACAGAGACAGACCGACACAGAGACAGACCGACACAGAGAGACAGACAGACCGACAGAGAGACAGACTGACAGAGAGACAGACTGACAGAGAGACAGACCGACAGAGAGACAGAGAGACACAGAGACAGAGAGACACAGAGACAGACAGACAGAGAGACACAGAGACAGACCGACAGAGAGACAGACCGACACAGAGACAGAGAGACAGACCGACAGAGAGACAGAGAGACACAGAAACAGAGAGACACAGAGACAGACAGACAGACCGACACAGAGAGACAGACCGACACAGAGAGACAGACAGAGACACAGAGACAGACCGACAGACCGACAGAGAGACAGAGAGACAGAGAGACACAGACCGACAGAGAGACAGACCGACAGAGAGACAGAGAGACACAGAAACAGAGAGACACAGAGACAGACAGACAGAGAGACAGAGAGACAGACCGACACAGAGAGACAGACCGACACAGAGACAGAGAGACACAGAGACAGACCGACAGAGAGACAGACCGACAGAGAGACAGACCGACACAGACCGACACAGAGACAGAGAGACACAGAAACAGAGAGACACAGAGACAGACAGACAGAGAGACAGACCGACACAGAGACAGAGAGACACAGAGACAGACCGACACAGAGACAGAGAGACACAGAGACAGACCGACACAGAGACAGACCGACAGACCGACACAGAGAGACAGACCGACAGAGAGACACAGAGAGACAGACCGACACAGAGACAGACCGACACAGAGACAGACCGACACAGAGACACAGAGAGACACAGAGACACAGAGAGACACAGAGACAGACCGACACAGAGACAGAGAGACACAGAGACAGACCGACACAGAGACAGAGAGACACAGAGACAGACCGACACAGAGACAGAGAGACACAGAGACAGACCGACAGAGAGACAGACTGACAGAGAGACAGACTGACAGAGAGACAGACCGACAGAGAGACAGAGAGACACAGAGACAGAGAGACACAGAGACAGACAGACAGAGAGACACAGAGACAGACCGACAGAGAGACAGACCGACACAGAGACAGAGAGACAGACCGACAGAGAGACAGAGAGACACAGAAACAGAGAGACACAGAGACAGACAGACAGACAGAGACAGAGAGACAGACCGACACAGAGAGACAGACAGAGACACAGAGACAGACCGACAGACCGACAGAGAGACAGAGAGACACAGACCGACAGAGAGACAGACCGACAGAGAGACAGAGAGACACAGAAACAGAGAGACACAGAGACAGACAGACAGAGAGACAGAGAGACAGACCGACACAGAGAGACAGACCGACACAGAGACAGAGAGACACAGAGACAGACCGACAGAGAGACAGACCGACAGAGAGACAGACCGACACAGACCGACACAGAGACACAGAGAGACACAGAAACAGAGAGACACAGAGACAGACAGACAGAGAGACAGACCGACACAGAGACAGAGAGACACAGAGACAGACCGACACAGAGACAGAGAGACACAGAGACAGACCGACACAGAGACAGACCGACACAGAGACAGACCGACAGACCGACACAGAGAGACAGACCGACAGAGAGACACAGAGAGACAGACCGACACAGAGACAGACCGACACAGAGACAGACCGACACAGAGACACAGAGAGACACAGAGACACAGAGAGACACAGAGACAGACCGACACAGAGACAGAGAGACACAGAGACAGACCGACACAGAGACAGAGAGACACAGAGACAGACCGACACAGAGACACAGAGACAGACCGACAGACCGACACAGAGAGACAGACCGACACAGAGACAGAGAGACACAGAGACAGACCGACAGAGAGACAGACCGACAGAGAGACAGAGAGACACAGAGACAGACCGACAGAGAGACAGACCGACAGAGAGACAGAGAGACACAGAGACAGAGAGACAGAGACACAGACAGACACCGACAGACAGACAGACACCGACAGACAGACAGACACCGACAGACAGACAGACACCGACAGACCGACAGACAGACAGACACCGACAGACACCGACAGACCGACAGACCGAGACAGACACCGACCGACAGACAGACACCGACAGACAGACAGACAGACAGAGAGACAGAGAGATACAAGGAGAGAGGTCTACAAACAGACACACACATCCTTCGTGATAAGGCCTGGTTGCTAGGTTACCTGCGTCAGTGGAAGCGCCGTTCTTGACAGGGAGACATGTTACGTTACAGGAGTACCACAGGTCAGTGTAAATCACGTTGCCTCCTGGAGCAGACGCCACCCACCATGCCTAGACGGAGAGAGGATGTAGCTATAAAATACAGCACCAGTCAACAGTTTGGACACACCTACTCATTCCAGGGTTTTTTCCTTTATTTTTTAAAACTACTTTCTACATTGTAGAATAATAGTGAAGACATCAGATCACACCCTTTGCCTTGATGACAGCTTTGTACACTCTTGGCATTCTCTCAACCAGCTTCATGAGGTAGTCACCAGGAATGCATTTCAATTAACAGGTGTGCCTTGGAAAAAAAAATAACATTTTAACTTCTTAATGCGTTTAAGCCAATCAGTTGGGTTGTGACAAGGTTTGGGGGGGGGGGGGTTATACAGAAGATAGCCCTATTTGGTAAAAGACCGAGTCCATATTATGGCAAGAACAGGTCAAATAAGCAAAGAGAAAGGATTAGAATAAATCTCACAAGACGCTGTGGAATGTACACTGCCTTCGGAAGGTATTCAGACCCATTGAATTGTTCCACATTTTGTTACGTTTACAGCCTTGTTCTAAAATGGATTAACCTCACTAGGGTAGGGGGCAGCATTCGGAATTTAAAAGTCGCTATTTCTGACTTTTGTGAGCTCTCTCCTTGGCTGGAAAATGTCTGTATGGGTTGGATTTACAACAAGTTTATATTTAACAACAAGTGTATCTTTAAAATGGTGCAAAATACTTGTATGTTTGAGGAATTTTAATTATGGGATTATCTGTTGTTTTGAATTTAGCGGCCTGCACTTTCACTGGCTGTTGTCGAGGTGGGACGATACCGTACCACTTGTACCAGGGAGAGGCTTTTTTACCTCAAATATTTCTGTTGTTCATTTTTAATACATTTGGTATTGTGATGTCATTACGGGGTATTGTGATGTCATTATGGGGTATTGTGATGTCATTATGGGGTATTGTGATGTCATTATGGGGTATTGTGATGTCATTATGGGGTATTGTGATGTCATTATGGGGTATTGTGATGTCATTATGAGGTATTGTGATGTCATTATGGGGTATTGTGATGTCATTATGGGGTATTGTGTGGAGATTGATGAGAGAGGGTTCAATCCATTTTAGAATAAGGCTGTAACGTAACAATGTGCAGGGAAAAAAAAGAGTCAGAATGTTTAAGTGACGTTTGGACAAAGGTCTGGGTTTGGTACTGTACATTGTTGATGGTGCTGATGAAGAGGAGGATGACTGAGATGACGTGGAAGAGGAGGATGAAGGTTAAAATCACCAACATGTCTGTCTGTTACACGGGAACCTAGAGAGAGAGAGAGAGAGAGAGAGGAGAGAGAGAGAGGGATAGAGAGAGAGAGAGGGATAGAGAGAGAGAGAGAGACAGAGAGACAGAGAGAGACAGACAGAGAGAGAGAGAGAGACAGAGAGACAGAGAGAGACAGAGAGAGAGAGAAAGAGGGATAGAGAGAGAGAGAGGGATAGAGAGAGAGGGAGAGAGAGAGAGAGAGACTATATAGTTCACAATAATCGAGCAGGAAACTCCTTGTGTGAACTACAACAGGATACATTCCTGTAGACGGGTCTGTTGTGAACTACAACAGGATACATTCCTGTGCTGCGATAGACGGGTCTGTTGTGAACTAGACGGGTCTGTTGTGAACTACAACAGGATACATTCCTGTGCTGTGGTAGACGGGTCTGTTGTGAACTACAACAGGATACATTCCTGTGCTGCGGTAGACGGGTCTGTTGTGAACTAGACGGGTCTGTTGTGAACTACAACAGGATACATTCCTGTGCTGCGATAGACGGGTCTGTTGTGAACTAGACGGGTCTGTTGTGAACTAGACGGGTCTGTTGTGAACTAGACGGGTCTGTTGTGAACTAGACGGGTCTGTTGTGAACTAGACGGGTCTGTTGTGAACTAGACGGGTCTGTTGTGAACTAGACGGGTCTGTTGTGAACTAGACGGGTCTGTTGTGAACTAGACGGGTCTGTTGTGAACTAGACGGGTCTGTTGTGAACTACAACAGGATACATTCCTGTGCTGCGGTAGACGGGTCTGTTGTGAACTAGACGGGTCTGTTGTGAACTAGACGGGTCTGTTGTGAACTAGACGGGTCTGTTGTGAACTAGACGGGTCTGTTGTGAACTAGACGGGTCTGTTGTGAACTACAACAGGATACATTCCTGTGCTGCGGTAGACGGGTCTGTTGTGAACGCTGTCCAGTACCACGCAAGATTAATAACCTCAGCGGATGGATTTCTCATTCAGCACTAATCCTAATCCTAAAAGGAAACTAAATCCCAAATACAGCTAAAGCTTTCCTTTCTGTGTCACATTTGAGACAATCAACAGATGAGTAATGATGACTGAGGAGCCAATCAACAGATCATTAATGATGACTGAGGAGCTAATCAGATCATTAAGGATGACTAAGGAGCCAATCAACAGATGAGTAATGATGACTGAGGAGCCAATCAACAGATGAGTAATGATGACTGAGGAGCCAATCAACAGATGAGTAATGATGACTGAGGAGCCAATCAACAGATGAGTAATGATGACTGAGGAGCCAATCAACAGATGAGTAATGATGACTGAGGAGCCAATCAACAGATGAGTAATGATGACTGAGGAGCCAATCAACAGATGAGTAATGATGACTGAGGAGCCAATCAACAGATGAGTAATGGTTTTCTCCGGGTTCATCTCTCTGTGGGTGATGGCTTTGTTATGGAAGGATTGGGAATATTGGGGAAGATGCCAGAGCTGTTAGAGTTAAAGAATAACCAATTGGAATATCTCTCTCTCTCCTACTCTAACTCAGTAGTTGGCATCAAAGCCATCAAATCAAATCATCCTAATAGACGATGTTAGATGTAGGGCCCCGACCCAGTTCCCTCTTTTAGTGGAAAATGCTGACTTGGATTTCACTTTTAATGTAATTTCTTCTCTTTTTTTTATATAACACAGTCCTTAGATCTCCCTCTCTCGCTCACACACACACACACACACACACACACACACACACACACACACACACACACACACACACACACACACACTCCGCTGAAACAGACTTCAGCCATGGAACAAATGATGGAAGCGTGAGGAGAGAGCTTCCAACACCACTAAGCTCCTTCCATCTTCCACGTGTAGAACTGTTGAGTCTTCTGTTTGAAGCTTTCGTTACCTCCTCCTCCGGGTCTTCTTCACCTCCTCCTCCTGGTCTTCTTCACCTCCTCCTCCTCCTCCTGGTCTTCACCACCTCCTCCTCCTGGTCTTCACCACCTCCTCCTCCGGGTCTTCTTCACCACCTCCTCCTCCTGGTCTTCTTCACCTCCTCCTCCTCCTCCTGGTCTTCACCACCTCCTCCTCCTCCTCCTGGTCTTCACCACCTCCTCCTCCTGGTCTTCTTCACCTCCTCCTCCTCCTCCTCCTCCTGGTCTTCTTCACCTCCTCCTCCTCCTCCTCCTCCGGGTCTTCTTCACCTCCTCCGGGTCTTCACCACCTCCTCCTCCTCCTCCTGGTCTTCACCACCTCCTCCTCCTCCTCCGGGTCTTCTTCACCTCCTCCGGGTCTTCACCACCTCCTCCTCTTCCTCCTGGTCTTCACCACCTCCTCCTCCTCCGGGTCTTCTTCACCTCCTCCTCCTGGTCTTCTTCACCTCTTGTTTAGCAGTAAAAACAACCATGACCCTTGTTTAGCAGTAAAACCAACCATGACCCTTGTTTAGCAGTAAAAAAACACGACCCTTGTTTAGCAGTAAAAAAACATGATCCATGTTTAGCAGTAAAACCATGACCCTTGTTTAGCAGTAAAAACACGACCCTTGTTTAGCAGTAAAAACACGACCCTTGTTTAGCAGTAAAAACACGACCCTTGTTTAGCAGTAAAAACACGACCCTTGTTTAGCAGTAAAAACACGACCCTTGTTTAGCAGTAAAAACACGACCCTTGTTTAGCAGTAAAAACACGACCCTTGTTTAGCAGTAAAACCACGACCCTTGTTTAGCAGTAAAACCACGACCCTTGTTTAGCAGTAAAAACACGACCCTTGTTCAGCAGTAAAAGTTGTATTCCTTCATGGGTTATTTGATTTAGCTGCCTTTTATTTTGGTTCAGACATAAATAACGTGAATCCGGTGTGTTTAGAGCCAACCTTTAGAAAGCCATACCAGCATATGTTATTCAGCTGAGACACAGACCCTGCAGGACACACACACACACACACACACACTGTCCTGCTGGGTTCAAAGGCTTCCCTCTGACTCTGGAATTCCAAAATGACTACCGGGGGGGGGGGGGGGGGGGGGGGGACGTTCAACCGTCCTTAGTGGTGTGTGTGTGTGTGTGTGTGTGTACACACACATTCCTGGGGGGACATGGCCATGAGAAATGACTACCACGTATATCAACGAATTGGCGCGGGCACTAGAACAGTCTGCAGCACCCGGCCTCACCCTACTAGAATCTGATGTCAAATGTCTACTGTTTGCTGATGATCTGGTCCTTCTGTCCCCAACCAAGGAGGGCCTACAGCAGCACCTAGATCTTCTGCACAGATTCTGTCAGACCTGGGCCCTGATAGTAAATCTCAGTAAGACAAAAATAATGGTGTTCCAAAAAAGGTCCAGTCACCAGGACCACAAATACAAATTCCACCTAGACACTGTTGCCCTAGAGCACACAAAAAACTATACATACCTTGGCCTAAACATCAGCGCCACAGGTAACTTCCACAAAGCTGTGAACGATCTGAGAGACAAGGCAAGAAGGGCATTCTATGCCATCAAAAGGAACATAAATTTCAACATACCAATTAGGATCTGGCTAAAAATACTTGAATCAGTCATAGAGCCCATTGCCCCATTACCATCTACTGTATCTTGCCTATGCTGCTCTGTACCATCACTCATTCATATATCCTTATGTACATATTCTTTATCCCCTCACACTGTGTACAAGACAGTAGTTTTGGAATTGTTAGTTAGATTACTTGTTATTACTGCATTGTCGGAACTAGAAGCACAAGCATTTCGCTACACTCGCATTAACATCTGCTAACCATGTGTATGTGACAAATAAAATTTGATTTGATTTTGATTTGATTTGATTTTGTGAGGTCTGGGGTCCGCTCACCAACCAAGAATTCACAAAATGGGACAAACACCAACTTTGCAAAAACATCCATGTATAACACAACACACCAAATAACGCAGGGCAGAATTATGCCGATACCCACTAATTATCAACATCCAGAAAAGAGACGTTAAATTCTACAACCACCTAAAAGGAAGTGATTCACAAACCTTCCATAACAAAGCCATCACCTACAGAGAGATGAACCTGGAGAAGAGTCCCTTAAGCAAGCTGGTCCTGGGGCTCTGTTCACAAACACAAACAGACCCTACAGAGCCCCAGGACAGCAGCACAATTAGACCCAACCAAATCATGAGAAAACAAAAAGATAATTACTTGACACATTAGAAAGAATTAACAAAAAAAACAGAGCAAACTAGAATGCGATTTGGCCCTAAACAGAGAGTACACAGTGGCAGAATAGCTGACAGTATCAGAGCTAGTGGAAGTGTATTCTGCTTCCTGTCACTAGTATCCAGCTTCATGTTTTATAGCACTGGTAATGTTATAGCCATATGCTGCTACTGCTGCCAGTGTGTGTGTGTGTGTGTTTTCCTCTCTGCAGTAGTAGCAGCTTTCATGGTTCATTCAATATCAGCTGGGACAGACACACACACACAGTAACAAGAGAAGCAACCACAAAAGGCTCAGCCAAACTCATTGACGACAGATGAGTGACCAAATGTGCTCTTAAAATCCTCAGTGGGATACGCTTCCCCCTAATAGTTTAACGGTCGAGACAGGTTTCCCCAACCAGGGTTCAGACCCCCCCCCCCCGTTCCCAACCAGGAGACCAGGGTTCAGACCCCCCCCCCCCCCAAACCAGGGTTCAGATCCCCCCCTCGTTCCCAATCAGGAGACCAGGGTTCAGACCCCCCCCCCAATCAGGAGACCAGGGTTCAGACCCCCCCCCCCCAATCAAGAGACCAGGGTTCAGATCCCCCCCCCCCCCCGTTCCCAACCAAGAGACCAGGGTTCAGACCCCCCCCCCCCCGTTCCCAATCAGGAGACCGGGGTTCAGATCCCCCCCCCCCCTGTTCCCAATCAGGAGACCAGGGTTCAGACCCCTCCCCCCCCCACCTAATCAGGAGACCAGGGATCCCCCTGTGACACGTACCCACACACTGCTAACTAACATTCTGAAGGTCAATATAGATTATTAATACAGTTAATAATAATACAATTAATATATAATATTTACAGACAACAAAAGACATACAGCATTCAGACTACAACTCTAGTACTTTACCACACACACACACACACACAAACACACACACTACACACACACTACACACACAGACACAGACACACACACACTACACACACACTACACACACACTACACACACACTACACACACACTACACACACACACACACACACACACGATAGTGCAGCCATTTCCCTGACCCAGTGTTGCTACATGAGGTCCATTCATCAAATCACATTGTATTGGTCACAAACACATGGTTAGCAGATGCTAATGCGAGTGTAGCAAAATGCTATATTCATCCACCCATTCATCCATCCATCCATTCATCCACCCATCCATCCATTCATCCATTCATCCACCCATCCATCCATTCATCCATCCATCCACCCATCCATCCATTCATCCATCCACCCATCCACCCATCCAATCATTCACTCAAGTTTCACAACTACAGCTTACAAAAGAGTAGAAATGTTTTCTCTCTCTCTCTCCCTCTCCGTCTCTCCGTCTCTCTCCGTCTCTCTCTCCCTCTCCGTCTCTTCGTCTCTCCGTCTCTCTCTCTCCGTCTCTCCCTCCCTCCGTCTCTCTCCCTCCCTCGCCGTGTCTCTCTCCGTGTCTCTCTCTCTCTCTCCGTCTCTCTCTCTCCGTCTCTCTCTCTCTCTCTCTCTCTCTCTCTCCGTCTCTCTCTCTCTCTCTCTCTCCCCGTCTCTCTCTCTCTCTCTCTCTCTCTCTCCGTCTCTCTCTCTCTCCGTCTCTCTCCGTCTCTCTCTCTCTGTCTCTCTCCGTCTCTCTCTCTCTCTCTCTGTCTCTCTCTCTCTCTCCGTCTCTCTCTCCGTCTCTCTCCGTCTCTCTCTCTGTCTCTCTCTCTCTGTCTCTCTCCGTCTCTCTCTCTCTCCCTCCGTCTCTCTCTCTCTCTCCCTCCGTCTCTCTCTCTCTCCCTCCGTCTCTCTCTCTCTCCCTCCGTCTCTCTCTCTCTCCCTCCGTCTCTCTCTCTCTCCCTCCGTCTCTCTCTCTCTCCCTCCGTCTCTCTCTCTCTCCCTCCGTCTCTCTCTCTCTCCCTCCGTCTCTCTCTCTCTCCCTCCGTCTCTCTCTCCCTCCGTCTCTCTCTCTCCCTCCGTCTCTCTCTCTCTCCCTCCGTCTCTCTCTCTCCCTCCGTCTCTCTCTCTCTCCCTCCGTCTCTCTCTCTCTCCCTCCGTCTCTCTCTCTCTCCCTCCGTCTCTCTCTCTCTCCCTCCGTCTCTCTCTCTCTCCCTCCGTCTCTCTCTCTCTCCCTCCGTCTCTCTCTCTCTCTCCCTCCGTCTCTCTCTCTCTCCCTCCGTCTCTCTCTCTCTCCCTCCGTCTCTCTCTCTCTCCCTCCGTCTCTCTCTCTCTCCCCCTCCGTCTCTCTCTCTCTCCCCCTCCGTCTCTCTCTCTCTCCCTCCGTCTCTCTCTCTCTCCCTCCGTCTCTCTCTCTCTCCCTCCGTCTCTCTCTCTCTCCCTCCGTCTCTCTCTCTCTCCCTCCGTCTCTCTCTCTCTCCCTCCGTCTCTCTCTCTCTCCCTCCGTCTCTCTCTCTCTCTCCCTCCGTCTCTCTCTCAGTCTCTCTCTCTCAGTCTCTCTCTTTGTCTCTCTCAGTCTCTCTCTCTCAGTCTCTCTCTCTCAGTCTCTCTCTCTCAGTCTCTCTCTCTCAGTCTCTCTCTCTGGGGACTGACAACAGTAACAACATATGATGTCATCTCCCCCAGACAAAGGGGATTTAGAATGTTTACAAAATTTAGAATGTTCATAACGTTTAGAACACTGCAGATATATAAAATAGAATCCCAACAAGATCTCACAGTTTGACCAATTTTAACTTCAGATTCTGACGTTTATCCACGTTTCTCCAAATGTCAAAATTTCAAAGGGTTAAAGTTTATCCATTCATTCCAAATGGTTTAAGGTTTGGATAGGGTTCAAACGAAAACAACAAACAAACAAAAACGACTGGGATGGAACGTTCAGATCCAGACTCATGGAAATACAGGTTGTCAAGGCATTTCCCCGCCAACATCCTCAGGACATAGACGTCCAATGGAATGCATGGAGCTGAAATGATTCCTGCCGCGACAGATGGGCCTGGCTGGCAGTGTGTCTTCCAGACCGTGCAGCCCAAACCGGTCTCAACGTTCTGTCTCCGTTTCATTGCTGCTAATGAATTCAAAATGGCAGTGTGTCTTCCAGACCGTGCAGCCCAAACCGGTCTCAACGTTCTGTCTCCGTTTCATTGCTGCTAATGAATTTAAATGCGTTGTCTTTTACTGAAGCCTAAACGAAACAGTAACGCAACGTAATGTTATATACAGTAAATCCCCATGGGGCGCAGACGTACATGACTTGAATGACGCTCATTCCTGAAGTTCCTTTTGTTCAGACATTCCAGTACGACTCTTTGGCCACACGGGGGCGCCATTAGGAAGCGAAAAGCATGGTTAAGGTTAATCTGCCAACGGACGACCGTCTCTGAGCGCTCCTCCCACCAGGGCTATAAATCATCCGATTAAACCCAATGATGTATATAAAACTCTGGATTGATATTTGCTATGGTTTTGGCCATTGAGCAGTTTTGCAGCCACATGTCGGCCATATTGGAACTCCCCTTATCGGCCATATTGGAACTCCCCTTGTAGGAGCAGTACTCCGTAGGAAGGAATGGTATTCTTTAGTATTTCCATAAAAACGTTCCAAGGGCAAAATGTATTTAAAAAAAATGTGTGTTGTAGTGGGGACAGCAACATTAATACTCTCTAAAAAAAAATACTTTGAGGAAAATGTTTTTACATATTTGTTCATTTTTTATGCTTAGCTCAAACATACACATATATAAATAAATTAAATATGTATTAATATAATAAAACGTGTCAGAAACGAATGTAAACATTATTAAACGCATTTATATCGATTCCAGAATATTATTTACATTTGTGGAGGGAGAGGCAAGATGGAGGCTCAGTGGTTTCAATACAACGCCACCTGTCAAATATCCAGGCTTCATACACATCATTGATTAAAGTTAAACAGAGAGGGCTGCTGACTGCGTTTTCAGTTTTCCTCCAGACTGTTGGGGGGGGAAAGAAACGGCAAAAATGATCTCCAACCACAAAAAAAGGGTTATGAACAGTTTGTGCCCCACGGGAAACAGTTTGGAAACCACGGAGTTAGAGCACCCTGTTGTAGGAGAACTTTCCTGCAATGCGTTTTAAAACTTGTCGTGTATTTGAGGTTTTAAAAAAGGCTTCTGAAGTTTGTAATTTCTACTTTAAAAATGTCAGATTTGATTTTTCCTTACGATTTTTTAAAAAATTAACCCCTGAAAAAAAAAAGTTAATTCATTATAATCCACATTTCCTGTTGCCGCAGGATTATTTTCCTGCTGTAGGAAACTGGCTCCTCACACACACACACACACACACACACACACACTAGTTGACTCCGCACACAAATACAATATAAACCCACCAAACGGACAGGATTACAGAACACGAAGGAAACTACATCCTTTCGTTGCGCAGGGAGACAAACTCCTAGACAGACGACATTTCATTGGCAGGAACCAAAAGTTCAACTCAGTGGAAATTAAATTACTAACTTCAGTAAAAGTTACACACTCCTGCAACACCATCTAGTACACACATTATTTCAAACCTACCACGCCATAGAAAAAGGGCTAATCAATCATTTCCCCACTCAAACAGGAAAAGTTCAAGACAATTATCCGATTTAGTTTTTTAACAAAATGAACATCATTTATTATGAAGAGTTGTAACCTGTAATAAATGAAGTAGCGAGCTACTCACCAAATGAACTGTAGAACGGGGCAGCAGAGCTCAGACGTCGCGCTGGAGAGAGAGATGTAGTAGAAACGTGACCGTAGGTTGGCTTGGTCGTAGTATTAAGAGAAGTAGCGGTGCGCGACCCCGGCTACTGTGTCGTGTACGCGCCGGACTCTGTGGTTGGGTGTGGTCTGTAAATTCTGTCCTGTGTTGTCGGGAGGAGCACGGAGAGAGAGAGAGAACACAGAGTGTTCACAAACACAAACACACCCCACAGAGAGAGAACACAGAGTGTTCACAAACACAAACACACCCCACAGAGCCCCAGGACAGCAGCACAATTAGACCCAACCAAATCATGAGAAAACAAAAAGATAATTACTTGACACATTGAAAAGAATTAACAAAAAAACAGAGCAAACTAGAATGCTATTTGGCCCTAAACAGAGAGTACACAGTGGCAGAATACCTGACCACTGTGACTGACCCTAAACAGAGAGTACACAGTGGCAGAATACCTGACCACTGTGACTGACCCTAAACAGAGAGTACACAGTGGCAGAATACCTGACCACTGTGACTGACCCTAAACAGAGAGTACACAGTGGCAGAATACCTGACCACTGTGACTGACCCAAACTTAAGGAAAACTTTGACTATGTACAGACTCAGTGAGCATAGCCTTGCTATTGAGAAAGGCCGCCGTAGGCAGACATGGATCTCAGGAGAAGACAGGCTATGTGCAACACTGCCCACAAAATGAGGTGGAAACTGAGATGCACTTCCTAACCTCCTGCCCAATGTATGACCATATTAGAGAGACATATTTCCCTCAGATTACACAGATCCACAAAGAATTAGAAAACAAACCCAATTTTAATGAACTCCCATATCTACTGGGTGAAATTCCACAGTGTGCCATCACAGCAGCAAGATTTGTGACCTGTTGCCACGAGAAAAGGGCAACCAGTGAAGAACACACACCATTGTAAATATAACTCATATTTATGGTGATTTATTTTCCCTTGTGTACTTTAACTATTTGTACATCGTTACAACACTTTATGAGTGTAATGTTTACTGTTAATTTATATTGTTTATTTCACTTTGGTTTATTGTCTATTTCACTTGCTTTGGCAACGTAAACAGAGTAAACAACGTAAACAATGTTAACATATGTTTCCCATGCCAATAAAGACCCTTTTGAATTGAATTGAGTTTAATTTAATTTAATTGAGTTGAATTGAATTGAATTGAGTTGAGTTTAATTGAATTGAGTTGAGTTGAATTGAATTGAGTTGAGTTGAATTGAATTGAATTGAGTTGAATTGAATTGAGTTGAGTTGAATTGAATTGAGTTGAATTGAATTGAATTGAGTTGAGTTGAATTGAATTGAGTTGAGTTGAATTGAGTTGAATTGAATTGAGTTGAATTGAATTGAGTTGAATTGAATTGAGTTGAGTTGAATTGAGTTGAGTTGAATTGAGTTGAGTTGAATTGAATTGAGTTGAATTGAGTTG